>NW_026712193.1:1376917-1581181 GCF_030504385.1 Musca domestica | reverse complement strand
CCACAAAGATATGATGAGGTTGGCCTTTATACTCCACAATAGCAGCAACGACAACGACATTATTGTTGGTGGTTCTTTGTTGCTTTGGTTTTGTCAACAACGTGTCCAATTGTGCTCTGACACAAAATGTGAACTGAAAACCGCAATAACTTTGAAGAAAAACCCGCTGCTAAACACAAATGCTACACCACCATCAGCAGGAGCTGCAGCAGCATCATCGTCATCCTCGTCAGAACCCAACATCCCCGTAGCAGAGATCTCCGGCTGCTATTCCAATGCTCTGGTCCTTTCAAACGGACATATACCAAAACCGGTCAAAGCTTAAGGATTTCCGTTTCCTGTTTGTTGAAACAGCAAAACGTGGTGTTGATGTCATATTGTTTGGTTTCAACGAAACAGAGCAGACAAAATATAACGAACATCCAACGAGCTGGACCGGGGAGAGAGGGAGAGAAAGGAAAATAAAATGAATATTTTTCCAGAGGAAAAACAATAGCAAAAAAACTCAACGACTAAAAATAGAAGACAAACCCTTAGACAAGTTGTGGTTAGAAAGCTGATTTTCTTGCCCTGAACCGAACCACCCACCTAGCTGACACCCATTCCAAGAAGTTTCCAAACCTCTTCAGAAAAGGGGTTGCAAGTTTGGTCCCAACTGCTTGCCATTGTTCGTTGCTGATTGGTGTGCATGTGTGTGTGTGTCTGTTGGTTTGCTTAGCACAAAGAGTTGGGTTTTAGAAAAGATGAAATAAAAAGAAAAAACGCCACAACAACAACGACAATAAGAATAACAAAAATGACCAAAAGTGCATCAGCTGCATGTGATGGGATTGCTTAAAACCGCAATTTAAAGCTGATGGTTGTTTACATTCGCATATCTCGAAGAGAAGGCAAAAAGAAAAAGATGAAAACCGAGAAAATTCATTAAATTGAGGTTTCTTAAAGTTTTAAGTCGAAATACAAGAAAGAATTTGAGTAATAAGTAAGAAAGCATCGGAAGTCGGTTTGCCGAAAAATATATAGCTTCAGCTTGATTTTAGTTTGCTTACAATCCTATGAGCAAAATGAGGTCAAAATTGTAGACTCTGTATATATACTCGTCTTTTTAAAATCCTGAAGATTTTTGCAGATGGTGTGGGGATGTGAAATGAGCAGAAATATTGAGATGTGCGAATTGAACCATATCTTTAATTTTTTTGAGACTTATAATCCAAAAGTAGGAGAAGAATTGGACCCATCTTGTTCCTCTTTATTGCCTATTGGAATTGCCTGAAATTTTGGATTGTAAGCTTCTAATAGGTGTCTAACTGCCTTACAAACATCTGTTGATTTTGACATTGTATACATCGTGGTGGAAGATATGAAGAGATCGTACCGGCCCGGCCCAACTTTTTATAAATCATGACCGTTTGTGGTGGAGTTACCAGAACGTTCAATAATTATGGTTGGTTCAATTATTATGGTCGTTTCTTAAGCTTTATTTGTATATTACGATAGGACATCATTTCAACCAAAATGTGAAAATTCTAAAGTTCGTAGGGGTGGTAACACAAGGAATTGAGTGCTATGACCACTATTCCAATAAGATAAACGTTACCAAAATAGCACGATGAAAACTTTGGTTCAGCACACACGGTCAGGTTCAGTCCAGAAGTATGTCTAGTAATTTTGGTGAGCCTCAGTGTAGATATAGATATAGCTCCCATATACATTTTAATCCTATTTCAATTTTATTACACGCAATATGAGTAATATTCGTTCAAATTGAATGAATTTCCGCACATCCGAGCGAATTCAGCCCAGAAACAAGTACTTCAAATTTGGTGAAAATCAGTTAACAAATAGCTCCCATATATACAGGGTGAGACAAAAAAACTGCAGCAAAGCCAAATGCCACAATTTTTAAACTTGTTTTTTAAACTTTATTGAATGAAAGCAAAAAATGTTGGAAATAGCATCAAATTTTAGAATAAGTTTAGATTTGTTCGAATTGGTCACCTTTGGCAGGAATTAGGGCCTTCAAACGGCCAGTGAAACCGTCACACGCTGGCCGAATGTCCTTCTGCGGTATTTTGGCCTATTCCCGGCGAAGCGCTTGCTTGAGGTGATCAACACTTTTGTATTTTTTAGTGCCAACCTTGCTTTCCAAAATACTCCAGACACAATAGTCCAACGGATTGGTATCCGGAGATTTTAGTGGCCATTGTGCGCTGGAAATGAGGCGAGGAACCTCATTTTGTAACCATTCTTGGGAGTGCGATGGTGATGGTGATGAATGCTGTTGGAATGTACAAGGTCTGTGGGCAAAATTTTTACGTTCCCAAGTCTTCTAGAATATTTTCGGCATTTATTCTGATGCCACGGTTGATTAATACGAGCGGAGAGCGACCATCGGCTTTTTGGCGGCCCACACCATCACCATCGCGATAATATTCGGCGTTTATTCTCATGCCACTGTTGATTAATACGAGCGGAGAGCGACCATCATATTTTCTGGTGGCCCACACCATCACCATGGACGGCGCTTGAGTTCTGTTGGCCAACCGAAGGTGCGCATTTTAAGCTGACCTCTTTGTCAAGTAAGCACGATCATTTTGTTTGTTTACAAACTGCTGGACAACGAATGTTTTCTCATCGGAGAAAACCGAATTCGGCAGTTCACCATTTCAGCCAAGCGAAGCTCTATAGAGTCTATTTTCTTTATGTACAGGTGTAAGTTCTTGCACTTTTTGAAATTTCAATGGCTTTACACCGAGCTCATTTCTTTCATTCATTTTTCCGGAAAATTCTCACCAAATGCTTTCGTACGCTTGTACACAATATAATGAGCTTCCACTGGAATACTTTCAACAGCTGTCGGACGAGTGGGTTAGAAATGACAGCTGTCTGAATTTGGTTGCAGTTTTTTCATCGCACCCTGCATATATTCTTGATCAACATAAAATTCTATGTCGATGTAGCGATGTCCGTCACGGAAACCATTCTAGCTTCCGGACGAAATGAAGTAGGTTAAGAAATTTTTACTCAAATGTATATTATGTCTGCAGGCCTTTTGGTATTGAAAATGGGCCATGTAGGTCTACGTTTTGGTATAGCCACCATATAATGGTACCTCCCTATGTTCAATATTTTTGTTTCTTAAGCGTCATTATTCACCGGAACTGTTTCAAATTTGGTATGTGAAGTTCATAATGGATACTACAGCCTATGACAGCAAATTGTGTGTGCAGATCCACGCCTTCGTATAGCCCCCACATAACGGCACCTCCCTATATTCGGTATTTTGATGATTTTAGTGACTTTATTTACCGGAATTGTTTCAAATTTGGTATTTTAAGTTCGTAATGGATACTGCCTTCTACGACAGGAAATTGATTGCGCAGGTCCAGGTCTTCGTATAGCCACCATATAACGGCACCTCCCGATATTCGGTACTTTGATGATTTTCGACAGTATTCACCGGAAATGTTGCAAATTTGGCATTTGAAGTTCATAATGGATACTAGAGCCTATGACGGAAAATTGTCTGTCTTCGTCTTCGTATAGCCCCCATATAACGGCACCTCCCTATATTCGGTATTTTGATGACATTATTCACCGATTTTTTGTATCAAGTTTCGCTTTTGAATATTGTAATGGCTTATGACAAAAGTTGCCTATGCAGGACCACGTCGTCGTATAGACCCTAATATAATGGCTACATTCGGATTTTTAAGATTTTAAAAGAATTTTTAATGGATTTTATTTTTTGAAAATTAACAAATTCGTTTTAAATGGTGGAGGGTAATAAAAGTTCGGCCCTGTCGAACTAGCACATGTGTCTCTAAGTTTCTCCTTCGTATGGGAAAATTTTAGAATCTCCGGAATCTACCTTACAATTATGTTTCAATAGTAGATACGAAAATTAGTTTTTTTTTTTTGTTATCCGAAAAAAGGATTTGTGAAAATTATTATGGAAAACGCTATTTAAAATTGATGGAGATCATAAATAAATATCCCCATCATCATGATTATCGAGATATTGATACAAAACATTTTTCTGTTTGTATTGGCGGCAGTTGCTCAAAATGATCAATTCAACATTTTCTCAAACGATCACGTTCACGATTTGCTTCGTTTTAATAAAACAAAATAATAGCGAACAAAAGTCAAGCGACATCAATATTTGAACGAAAATCTCACAAAAAAGGAAGAGTTTTCTTGGGTGATTGTGGTCTGGTTTGGTTTTGGTATATTTTTCAAAGAGTCTCACAAACAGTCGAAAAAAAAAAAAAAAACAACAACATATCGGAATAAAAACGGTCAGGCAGGAGATGAGAGAGAAAAAAAGCAAAAACAAACGTCACTAAAATCCTTTGAACTAAAGCCGATTGAAGAAACTTGGTTTTTTGTTGTTGTTGTTGGTTGTTTATCTATCCAAAAAGGCATAACCATAATCATCATTGTCATCATCAGCAGCAGCAGCAGGAGCAATAGCATCAGTATCAGCGGCGGCATACTGTTGCAAGCTTAGTTCCAAACGCGTCTCCCTCAATCCAAGATTCACATGATCTCGTCGCCGTCATCGTCGTCCTCATCAATGCCATCAACAACTTTGGCTATGATGTCGTCGTCGTCTTCGTCGTTGTCGTCATCGTCTTCTCTGGTGCTGTCGTCGTCATCATCAATGTCAACAAATGGCTTTAAGCGATGGATATCGGCTCACAATTTAATATCAAAAGATCCATTCATGTTGCATATAAAATATGCCGCATCGCACAGTCTTAGACACCAATCCAAATCGGGTAAAAGATCTACGTACTGAAGTTTTTCTGATTGGTTGAAGGAGGAGGGTTTGTTCTGCTGATTAACACAGACGCCTACAACATGAAGCGTATTGGAGTAACACATAAACGGCACAAGTTTAGTCGTCGTTACAAAACATTTCTCGATTCAAGTTTTTCAGCTATTTTTTTTCCCAAATTTTTCAAATATTTTTAAGTTTTGAATCTGAAGTTATTTGAGTTATTTGATATTTCTAGAACAAAAAAATATCCCTTTCCCATCTCTTTCAGATGCACCTCGTCAATGTTGAACTGATTTTTTTGTTTTGCTGAATTCCATTCAATATTGCCGCTTCATCGTCAAGTGCAACATCATCAATGGTAAGTGGTTTCAAGAAACATCCACAAAAAATCCGATTCAATGCTGCGATTGCTGCAAACATTGATAAATTCTAATTGTTAAATTTAATTGCCATATCCGTTGCAAATATCTGTTGCACTACATAGTTATGAGTTTTCGTTTTGCAAAAAAAAAAAAACCGTCCCCAAAAAAGTATAACAGGCATTACCAATGCAACACGTTAACCCTTTGTGAACCCTACGATTTCTTTGGGAGAATCTCTGTTGAGTTCCAAAACAGATGAAGTTAAAGTTCTAGGCAAAGGAAGGGCAGCTTAGCTTATAGAGTAGTACCAAATGTGGTTAGACCGCAGTTAGTATATTTGATTTCCATATTCGAAGACTTCGAAATTGACTACGAAAATAAACAAATATCGTATCAAAACTCTTGCTGTATTTGTGGTGCCTACCTCACTAACATAGATTAGCTTTATTTTCGTGTAGGGAAGTATTTCTAATTGGTTTTCTGGTCTAGAGACGTAAGTTCGATCCCAAGTTTAAAGAAAATCGGTTCATATATAGCCATAAGCCCGATGTGGCTTTACTTAGCTGTAATAGCTTCTAGTTTCCATGACATTTGGCACGAGACCTTATATATATCCTAAAAACGCATATGCAGATTTTTAAAAATAGCTTCCATACATGGTACAATAAAATCAAGATAGGGCGACTATATCAAATGATTTTAATTTGTATACCCTACAACACTATATGTTGGGGGTAATATAAGTTTGATTGGCCAAAAATTATGTAACACCTAGAAATATTGGTTTACCACATAGAAAAATATCTTCCTGCCTCGCCGAACTGAGTCGACATAGCTATGTCTGTACGCCCGTCTGTCCCTGTTAATTTGTAATCACTCTACAGTTCGCAATTATAACCAGTTCGCATGGAGGTGGGGTTATGATCGCATAATATTGAGGTTGAAATGAACCAACAACTGAAAAATTTCCTGATTTTGCAGTTGCGCTACAGGTCGCAATTATAGACCAATCGACGCGAAAGTTAGCATGGGTCTACAGCTTAGGCCTTCCAATTTTGATGGTTATCAGGTAATATTTGTGTTAAATAAAAGTCAAATTTTACATTAAAACGTGAATATTTTTAATTCCGACGAAATCACAAATAGACGAAATGGTCAATTCTGACCGTTACGTAGATGCTGATAGTAAATATGATATGATATGATAATAAATATGAAATACAAGGGAAAATGATGTTAATTAGAATGCTTTCTCAAGAATGGATGGACCGATTTTTACAAATGTTGTCAATTCAGAATGTCCACCACACTGTTTGGGGTTATCATATACAAATTGCAATTAACGTCCGATTCTCACGAAAATTATCATAAGGGTCATAAGGGATCCGCTATATATTTAGTGGGTGAAATGGACTAACAACCAAAAATATTTCTGATTTTGCAGCCATTATATAGGTCACAAATAGAAATCAAAGGACACGAAATCTCGCATTAAGTTAGAGATAGAACAGCGGGTAGAATGTACAACTACTTTTGTGTGAAAAAATTCAAAAAATTTCCATTTCACCAAAACGCTAATTTATAAGCGAAATCCAAAATACACAAAAGGCGAACTTCTGGCTTTTTTATACTGATTTCGTTGACGAATCTAGCCAAATATCGTTCACAAGCAAATTATATACAGGGTGAGATGAAAAAAAACTGCAACCAAATTCAGACTGCTGTCATTTCTATGCCACTCATCCGATAGCTGCTAAAATTATTCCAGTGACAGCTCACTATATTGTTTACAAGCATTTTGTTGGAAATTTCTCAGAAAAAATTATTCGTGATGGAATTTAAGCATGATAGTGTGATTTCTTTATATTTGACTGGAAAACCTCAAATGGCTATCGTTAAAGCACTCCAGCATATAAATGTGAATAAATCTTTTGTGTCTCGTACTATCGATCGTTACCGTGATACTGGTATCGTAGCCCGACGTCAAGGAAGTGGACGGAAGAAAACAGCAACATCAGAAGAAATGGTTCGAAAAGTAAATAAGCGACTTGATCGCAACCCGCGTCGCTGTGTCCGAAAAATATCGCAATATTCCGAAAAATATCGCAATATTCCATTCGGAAAATATTGAAAAATGAGCTCGGGGTAAAGCCATTGAAATTCCAAAAAGTGCAAGAACTTACACCGCAACAGAAAGAAATTGGAGTCGAAGGAGCTAAAGAGTTGCTTCGCTTGGCCGAAAGTGGTGAATTGACGAATTCGGTTTTCTCCGATGAGAAAACATTCGTTGTCCAACAGTTTATAAACAAACAAAATGATCGAGTTTACTTCCCAAAGAGGTCAGCAATAACTGTGCACCTTCGGTTGGCCACCAGAACTCAAGCGCCGGCCATGGTGATGGTGTGGGCCGCCATAACAGCCGATGGTCGCTCTCCGCTCGTACTAATCGACCGTGGCAACAGAATAAATGCCGAATATTATCGCGAAAATATTCGGTAGGGTATATTAAAGCCTTGGCCACGAAAACATTTTGGCCGCAGACTTTGGAGATTCCAACAGAACTCAGCACCATAGCACTCAGCACGCGCCACCCAAAAATGGTTACAAATTGAGGTTCCTCGCTTCATTTCCAGCGCACAATGGCCACCAAATTCTCCGGATACCAATCCGTTGGACTATTGTGTCTGGAGTATTTTGGAAGGCAAGGTTGGCACTAAAATATACCAATGTGTCGATCACCTCAAGCAAGCGCTTCGCCGGGAGTGGGCCAAAATACATCAGAGAAACATTCGGGCAGCGTGTGACGGATTCATTGGCCGTTTGAAGGCCATAATTCGTGCCAAAGCTGACCAATTCGAACAAATCTAAACTTATTCTAATATTTTCAATGAAATTAAGAAAAATGTAAAAATTATGGCGTTTGACTTTGCAGTTTTTTATCTCACTTTAAGTGATAGCCCTCATTTAACGGTACCTCCGTATATTGGTATTATTTGGGGGGAATTGCCCAAAATACCGCAGAGAAACATTCGGGCAGCGTGTGACGGATTCATTGACTATAATCCGTTTAAAGGCCAAAATTCGTGCCAAAGATGACCAATTCGAACAAATCTAAACTTATCCTACAATTTTCAATAAAATTAAAAATAAATATAAAAATTATGGCGTTTGACTTTGTTACAGATTTTTTTATCTCAGTTATTTTTTTATCTCACTTATTTATTATCTCACGGTATTTCCATTTTAGTTATAGCCCCCATATAACGGTACCTCCTTATATTTGGTATTTTTATGATTGTGGCGACATTATTCTCTGGAATTGTTTCAAATTTCTTATTTGAAGTTCGTAATTGGTACTGCAAGCTATGACAGGAAATTGTCTATGTGGGTCCACGTCTTCATATAGCCCACATATAATGGTATCTTACGATATTCGGTATTTCGATGATATTAGCGACATTATACACTGAAATGGTTTCAAATTTGGTATTTGAAGTTCGTAATGGATTCTACAGCCTATTACAGAAATTTGTCTGTGCTGCTCCACGTTTTGGTATAGCTCCATATAATTGTATTTCCCTATATTCGGTATTTTAATGATTTTAGCTAGACTATTCAAAATTTTTTTTCAAGTTTCGCACTTTAATATTGTAATGACTTATGACAAAAGTTGCCTATGCAGGTCCACGACTTTATTCACCGGAATTGTTTTAAATTTTATATTTGAAGTTCGAAATCAGTACTACAGTCTATGACAAATAAATTATTTATGCAGTTTCACGTTTTCGTGTTTCTGAAAATTTTCAATTTCCTTTCTAAATGATGGAGGGTACGATCTTAACTGCTTTTTTTACTTGTCTATTTTTTATTTATTTATTTATTTTTTTTTTTTTTTTTGAAAATGAAAACTTTTTTTTGACGATCCGGAGGGAGTTGACCGATATTTCCCATATACGAACTCAAACTTAGTTTGACAATAATATTACGATCCACCCAATTTTGACGTTATATAAAGCGATTTCATGTTGCACATGCACAAAATTGTCCACACTATAAATCAAAAGTTTAACCTACGGCGAATCTGTGCCACGAAGTTCTCGGTATGCTCAGCAAGATCTTTCATCTCCTATAGACATTTTTCTACCGCGATTTTGGTCGTGATTCTAGATTTAGAAGGTTTGACATATATTTTTAAGAGAAAAACGATTCTTATAAAATCTTTGCACCATCTCAAAGTTTGACAAACAAATTTCAGATTTCTATATCTATCCCTTCATCCAACATTGAGTATTTTTTATACAATTATAGTACACATTTTCCGAAACCACCTCCATATATGTCCAGGCTACACATGAAGGGCGACCCTAACACTAATTTCCAAAACCATATCTAACGGGGACAAAACAAAATTTCAAAATTACAGATTCATTTGTTCGCCCTACACCAAACAGTTTCAAAATTAGTACACATTTACAAAACTACCTTCATATATCAAACTGTCTTTCCAGTATTGATTCTAATATCAATATTTCAACTTAATCCGTAATACAATATCAAAACCCTTTGCCTACTATGGTATTCAGATTTTTCAACATTTTGGTATTATGAAAGGAAGACATCACCAAATATTGGAGTTCCAACACTGTGAGTACAATATTTAATACTTTTTGGTACATTTAGTACGGATTTCGTAAAAAAGACATCCTACCTAATCCTTGGAATTACAATGGCCCATGTGAGGAATTTTAAGCTTTTACCTCCTAAAGACGGAATTATAGGCCAAAAACATTTTAAGAACTTAAGCACCAATTTCGAAAATAAATTTTGCCATGGGTTAATTCCTCCAACAACCTGGCCAGTTCATTGCAAGACCAAAACAAAACAAAAAATACAATCACCAACAATTGCTATAATTGTTACGAAAAAAAATAAGAGCTTAAATTGTGGTTTCCTTAAATTTATTAAGACAAATGAAACTTTTAATGATTGCTTTGAGCTTTGAATTGAAGCTGCAGCCGCCAAGAGAACTATGCAGCTCAAACAATGCAATATCGTCACAATCGAACCACAACATGGAGCAAAAAAAAAACTATCTTCACAAGTGGATTGAGGTCTCCACATCCATATTTGTTTGTTATTAAAGTAAAATAAGCAAACAACCCGGCGAACGTCAAGAAGAAGAAAGAAAATCAGAAAAAAAAGCAGAGCACAAATCTCTGATGTCGAATTAATGTTGACATATGGAGAAGAGGACTGCAAACTTTAACTACTCCTCCGTTGGAACATAATTTAAAAGTAGTGGTGGTGATGGTGGTCAAGCGCCGACATCAACTCGGGGGCCAGCGAAAACTGCAGTAGCAACAACCTGTTCGCCATACAACGCCAACGACGAGCAGCAGCAAAGAACAATTGTCTTTTGCCGCAACCAAGAGCCTCTTAAGTAACCCGTTTTGCGGATTGTTGCTGTTGAGGACATCATCGGTCGTCGTCGGTCGACCCGCTCAATGTCCGCCCGGTTGCCTATGCTTGGTGGTGTATTTAAAGTATTATATCAATTTTTATTGCCGGCATATATTTCATATTATTGAGTCGTTTCAATAAATCGTTCATTTCGCATTGTCGAATCGTTCCGAAGAGAGAACATGGCCAAATGCTGGCTGGCCATTGAAATGGTCGGCACAGTTTCTGAGACCGGCTGCCGATCAATCGACTCATTATCATCCGTCCTCGAAAGTCATCGCTTTGGGAATATTTAACAAGTGCAAGTACTGTTCAAAGTGCCGACTTCTGTTTCGGTAGCGTTGAAATGCTGGTGTAAATTTTTACGATTATTGGCCATGAAACTGTTAACGGAAATTGTATATTGTCGCTAACTGCTGCAAAATAATGGAGATAACATCAATGGGTGAAGACAGGCAAGAGTTGGGAGATCAAAAAAAAATCGGTGTCAATGATTGAGAATTTGGAGTAGAGTTAAGTGCACTGGTAAGGTGTATTGGTATTAACCATTCACGCAGTGGAAAATGAAAATGTTGGAATAAATTAGTGAAATAGAATGAAGAAATACCGGACAAAACGAGAGATTCAAATAAAGGTTTAAGGCAATTCTTTTTTGGAGGACAAATTTACTCATCGGAAAATATCGATTTTAATAACGAGATTCATTCTTCCCTTCGAAGAAATCTTAGAATATATATTTTTGAGCTAAATACGGACGATTTTTTTTTAAATTTTGCTATATTTGAATAAGGATGATTAGAAAAGGAAATAAAAAGAATAATTCGGCTTGCTGAAAAATATATACTCTCAGCATATGATTTGATCTTCGCTTGCCTATATTGCGATGCGCAATATTTGGAGTAAATGGGCAATATAAATTAAATTTTTACCGTTCATCGGAAAATTACCGAATGGATAAATCGACATATTGCATCGATACCCTAGATATAAGCGTGAAAATATTGACATCTACGTAGTTTGAAGAAAGAACAACTTTTTGAGTTTTTGTGATGAAATTAAGAGCGGGAAGTGGACAGACATACTAATATCTAACATCTGGTACTCAGTGCGTTTCCTAAAATGCATATGACTTTTTTGCAAAAATTTTGAACTCTTACACGGAAGGTGCCAGAACTCATACGATATGTTCAGTGTACACATTGGATTGTTGAAGTAAATTTTGGGGAAATTTTCGCATTTAATGAGCTATATGCTTATTTAAAATTTTCATTCGGAGTTACAAGGAAGAGTGGCTCAAAATATTCCATTTCCGAACTAGGTTTATTAAGCAAAAAAATTAAAATCGGTTTATGGAATTTATTCTTTTATAATCTCCACAATATTATGGATGGTGTAATAAGTTTGTCATTACGTTTGTAACGCCTCGAAATACTCAATTCAGATCCAACAAAGTATATATTTTCGTGATCAGCGCAAAATATGTCAAACGCATTGAGATAGAAAGCTAGCATTTTGCACACAAGGGTGTTTGGTCAGCAGACAGGTTAAGCCCATTAAAGGCCATGTCGCACCACGTTTTCGTATAGCACCATATAAGTGTACCTTCCGATATTCGGTATTTTGCCAATTTAGATCGCATTTTCCAATAGAATGGGAAATTGGGGTTGGTAATGGCTCCAATTTTTCTTATAAATTCCATATAATAGTACTTCACGATTTTGGGTAATTGGTTGATTTAAGAAGCAGTTTCAAATCGAATTGTTTATAATTCGGTATAAAAAGTTTGTGAGGGGTTCCACCTCCGCTATTCTGAAGACTTAGCTACATTTTTCAGGACGATTGTTTTAAACTCGGCATGTAGAGTTTGTAACGGGTTCTGCCTTCCGGGGTAAAAGACTGCCCATTATTTTTTTATCATTATTGGTAACCCTGGATATTTGGTATTGATTTTACCCACATTTATGGATGGGTGGAGGGTATTTAAAGTTCGGCCCCGCCCAACGCGTTTTTTAAGTTGACATTTTATTTTGTCGTATATTTTCATACCTGGTGAAAACCACACAATAAAACAATTTTATTGGATATTTTTCCCACTTAATACAGAGAGAATACAGAATGTGTTTAAAAATACTGTAACAAAATTAAACGCCATAACTTTTACTTCTTTTTTAATTTTATTAAATAAAAGCAAAAATTTCGGAAATAGCATCAAATTTTAGAATATGTGTAGATTTGTTCGAATTGGTCACCTTTGGCACGATTTATGACCTACAAACGGCCAATGAAATCGTCAAACGCTGCCCGAATGTTGCTCTGCGATATTTTGGCCCATTTCGGCGAAACGCTTGCTTGAGGTGATCGACACTTTGGTATTTTTAAGTGCCAACCATGCTTTCCAAAATACTCCAGACACAATAGTCCAACGGATTGGTATCCGGAGATTTTGGTGGCCGTTGCAGCTGGAAATGAGGCGAGGAAGCTCATATTGTAACCGTTCTTGGGTGGTGCGTGCTGTGTGCAATGGTGCTCAATCCTGTTGGAATGCCCAAGGCCAAAATAGCCAAGGCTTTAATACACCCTCCAGAATATTTTCGTGATAATATTCGGCATTTATTCTGATGCCACGGTTGATTAATACGAGCGGAGAGCGACCATCGGCTGTTATGGCGGCCCTCACAATCACCATCGGCTCATGAGTTCTGGTGGCCAACCGAAGGTGCACATTTTCAGCTGACCTCTTTGGCAAGTAAGCACGATCATTCTGTTTGTTTACAAACTGCTGGACAACGAATGTTTTCTCATCGGAGGAAACCAAATTCGGTTCGGTTCACCACTTTCGGTCAAGCTAATCAACTCTTTAGCTCTTTCGAGTCTATTTTCTTTCCGTGGCGGTGTAAGTTCTTGCACTTTTTGGAATGGCCTTACCCCGAGCTTATTTTCAATATTTGCTGAATGAAATATTGCGATGTGTTCAGCTCACGAGCCATTTTTCGCCCACTGCGACACGGGTTTCGATCAACTCGCTTCTTTACTTTTCGAACCATTTTTGCGGATGTTGCTGTTTTCTTCCGTTCACTTCCTTGACGTCGGGCTACGCTACCAGTATCGCGGTAACGACACAAAAGGTTTATTCACATTTAAATACTGAAGTACTCGAACGATAGCCACTTGTGTTTTTCCAGCCAAATATAAAGAAATCTCACTATCACACTTGAATTCCATCACGAATAACTTTTTTTCTGGAAAATTCTCACCAAAATTCTTTTTTACGCTTTTAACAGCCGAGTGGCTTAGAAATGACAGCAGTCTGAAGTTGGTTGCAGTTTTTTCATCTAACCTTGTATATAGATTCTATTATGAAAATTCTCTAAAGGACCTTCTGGCTTAAGTTTGGGGGTTTTTAAAAAATATGTTTACAAGGATAAATTTCTAGGATTTTTTTGAAAACATATCTTCAATGACTGCTACGAAAGATTGTGAATTTGAAAATTATATAAATTTTTTCAAAGATTTCAAAATGATGCCTTTTAAGAGGCTCCCATTGTTTTTTTTCCTGCTTTCAATCTATTTTGGCTCGAGGCCTAATCAATTGCAAGCTTATTTTGCCAATGTTCGATTATTTAAATATATAGTCAGTATAGTCATACACAGACTATACCAAAATTTGGACCTATATAGAAAACTAAGTTTAGTAAAAACTCTCACATTTCTTGACAAATTTTCCAGAAGTAGGTATTTGTAACCTGATTCCGAAAAGTATTTTTTCTTGAAAATCGGTTCCGGATATCCGGACATTTGACGCAAAAATCAAGGTGCAAATCCCGTGTTAAATCCAAATTTACTCAAACTCAAATTAGGTTTCAAATACCTATCTTAAAAAGGTCACATTCGATGTGAGAGTTATATATACATTATCGATTTTTTGGAGGGATATTCTCTTCGTGGTTTCTGTTACGCGAAGTAAAGTTTTTCTTCCTGAAAATATTATATCAATGTTATTGAGCAGAATAGGGTTAGCCGGGTTCAAAAAACATATCTCTGGCTCCATGAAAGATCTATTAATGGGATCATTTCCGAATATTAGGGGATTTATTAAAAAAAGTGGGTCCGAAAAATCGATAACTTTTATACAACCCCCAAACCGTTTTAAATAATGTGACCACTTGTTGAGTAAATATTTTCATGAGCTTTCAAATGATACCTATATTGCCAATATCAGTATTGTAGATCCGGGTATAACCTTTCGACTCAAATACTCAGAAATCCAGGTCCAGGCCCCCCAAAAATAAAAAATCAGAGCTTTTACTAAACTATTCTAGAAACACAAAATGCCAATTTACAGGTGGTAAATTTGTATGGGTGCTGTACCAAAACGTGGACTTATATGGACCATTTTCAATACCATATTTTCAATGGAGCTACAATACATCTAAGTAAAATTTTATCAACCTACTTCATTTCGTTTCCACAAACGGACGGACATCACCAAATCCGCTATGATACGTATCTGCATTGAACATGGAATATATCGACTAATACTTCTGACCCCTCCTAACAAATTATCTAAATTTTTAAAATTTTGAAATTTAATTATTTTGAAACAAATTCGTTTAAAATTTTCGAAACCTGAAATTAAAGACATTTTTTCCTTCTGTAACGCATTGACTTTTCGATTAAACGGTCATAGTCGGAGGGTATATATCAATTACAAACCGACAAATAAGTTATAGCTTCGTCTTAATTGAAACGACCTAACACTGATCGAACTAGATAAGAAAGTAGCAACAATTCGTAATTTTCTTCTAAAATTATTTTGTGATAAATGCAGTGACTTCAGAACTGGCTCTCACATAACCGGAAGGATAAAAACAAAATTTCCATTAATAAAATAAAGTCACTTTAATTATTAATAATAATTATTAGCCACAAATAAATTGCCGGTTCTTATCAAACTATTCCTAAAACTATTTGATTTTCCATTAAAAGTTTTCATACTTCGCCGCGCATCGTTACAACGTTGCCAGTGGATATAATCAGACGAGGTTTATCTCATATTTTATAACAAATTTAAGAGCTAGAATGTATATATGCAACATGCAACTCATAAACTTTAGTGTTTATCAAACACAGTCAGACCGCTTCGGACATTCGCTTAACATGTGAGCGTTTCACAAAAATTTCTCCACTATGACAGGCAGAATTTTTCAAAGGCGATAAGAAATGCAAAACGTTCTTCCTGCTAAACCGAAAAAAAAAACACCACAGCCAATCCGCATTGCAAGGACCATCTGAAGGAGAGGGGAGGAGAGTGAGTGAGTGGGGCAAGTTGCCGCTGTTAAACATGTTACGCACATAGCCCTACAAAGTTGCCATGTTCTCCTGTGTCGGACGACAAATGATGAACGAAGGAAGTTGGCAAAAAAAAACTGAAACTACACATTTCTAAAATTGTTGGTTTGGAACCATTGTTGGCGTCGCCATTTATGCGACGCCATGACATTTAACGTATGAACAACAACGACAACAACAACAGCAGGAAAAAAAATAATTTTTGCAATTGTTGCCGGGCCATACTATGTATGTGTATATGCAAGTATGTATGATGAACATGATGACGAAGAAACAGAAGAGTTGCACAAATTTTGAATGCGAACGTGGAAAATCTATGCCTTCAGATATGGAAGTCGACCACCGCGCCATCAACAAACTCCAAATGCAGCCATAGTTCTGACATTTACCACGACGAGGACTACGACGATGGCGGCGATGGTGGTGGTGGTGGTTCTTCGGTGGAGCTGGCAATGATGATGATGACTGCGAGACACGCAACATTTGAAATTTTGAGTTGTGACGGTAGGCCAACACAACTTCAGCAACAACAACAACGACAGCGCCACCAACAAAGACAACAACACCAACAGCCCTAACAGTGCCGAAAAGATAATGCGCACCAGTAACAACAGCCTGCACCAGCTCACAACCACATTTCCAAAACCAACCAAAAACGGAGGCTAACTCTTCCAAACTATTCCAATGAATGAATGGAGGCAACGCCATTATCCGCCACCAGGCAGGCAGGCAGCCCGGCTCCTTTACCCAAAGAAGGTACTTTACATATTTTCCATACTTTAATTTGGATAGACGTTGTCGTAGTCCTCCTCGTCGTCATCATCAGCACCGTCGTCATCGCAGTCCAAGTGGCAGTAGTTCAGCCAAATCATGTTGAGCGGTGTCGAGTAGAATGGACTAAAGTTCAGAGGATATTTCCTCATGTATTTAAAGTTCAGCTGATACATGTTTTGGGCAAAATGTACGTGGGGTCTGGCGAAAACTAGTAGTAGTCCAAAAGTGTTGTTAACATTTCTGAGCACTTTAAGTAGCCAGAGGGATAAATTGGCGAATGTTGTGATATGTCTGCCTAAATACTTTTCAAGAAATCGTTGACTATAATAGTATTATATATCTGCTTATTTGGGAAGCTTGCTTCGGAGTCCCTTGTGTCCTTTATATGAATGCTAATTAAAAAAAAAAAAATGAAGAGAGTTGGGTGCTTATTTTGCTTTGTTTAAATGTTTTGTGTTACAAATCTTTAACCCTATGCTGGGGAGGAAGGAATGATCCGATCTCTACCATATTTATAACAGATTTTGTGTTGATAGAAATATTGAGATGTACCAAGCCTGAATGGAATAATATATTATTTTCACGTTTTAATAACTTCAAAGTTTTAACTCTTTGTGGGGAGGTATCAGAAGGAGTGGACCGATACATCCCATCTTCACAGCAGATCTTGTATTAGTAGACATAATGGCATGTGTGAAATATGAAGAGAACTGAATGCTTACTTCGGAATTAATAATCATTTTGGTTACTCGAAACTTTGACCCTTTGTGGGGGAGATACCAGAAGGGATGGTCCAATATGTACCATCTTTATAACAGATCTTGTGTTGATAGAAATATTCGGATGTACCAAGTCAGAATGGAATCGGATGTTAATTTCGGGTCTTATCTAAGCTTCATAGATATTCAACATTTTGACCCTTTGTGGGGGAGGTACCAGAAAGAGTAAACCGATATATTCCATCTTCGCACTAGACCTTGGGTTAGTAAAAATATTGCGATGTGTGTAATTCGAATACAATCGTACTCTTATTTCACATTTTTTACATTACATTACATTATTCAAAATGTTGACCCTTTTTGGGGGAGGTAGGAGTAGACCGACATTATCCATTTTCGCACCTGACCTAGCACTGATAAAATTATTAGTATTTACAAACGTTGGAGCAAAATCGGATTATCCTTTCTTTTTCTGTGCAGTAAAATATTAGGTTTTTATATTTTGACCCATTGGGGGTTACGAGAAGAAGTGAACCGATATTGCCCATTGGCAATAATATTATTATATACCAAGTTTGAATCAAATCGGATACTCCCGTCGAGAATTATTGTGCGCACCAGACAGACAGACTGACGGACATCGACTCTAAATGCTCTGAAACGGATTTGGTCCAAAGATGAGGCACGTTTTGACCGTATCAAATGATATTAAAATGGTCTGGAGGTAGACCTCAATAAACAACTACTTTAAACATCTCTCCGGAAATAACTAGGAATAACCGTATTATACCCTACACCACATAGTGGTCAGGGCATTATGTCTTTGTGCATTTATTTGTGACAAGGAGAAGTAATCGAGATAGAACCATATTTACTTTTAACGATATTCATAGAATCACATTCTGAGTCGATTTATGAATTTTAGCCCGTCTTGTGTACAAAATGCAGGTCGCATTTATTATCCGATTGAGATGAAATACCTATACAGATGAAATACCATATCAAGAAATACCTTTACCAAATTTTATCAAGATCGATTTAGATTTGGATATGGGTCCCACATATATCTCTAACCGATTTCAGGTTAATTGTGCACCAAATGGCCAATATCTGTCCAAAAGTCCTGAATTTTAGTACATCCGACCGAATTCAGTCTAGAAGCAGGTACATCAAATTTGGAGAAAATCAGTTCAGATATACCTATAGCCCCCAATATATGTTTCATCTGATTTGGTGTTTAAACCCCTCACATTCGTAATATGCATTCGACAAAAATGATATTTGGTACCAGATATCTTATAAAGCTCGGAAATACATTTGCCAAATTTTATCGAGAAGGGCTAAGATTTACATATATATTTTTTTAATTTAATACTTCTCCAAGTGATATCATGCACTCTACAGCAAACTATTATTTTGTTACGGGAGCTTTTGACTTTTCCTTACTGGTAATGGTATGGTATAGTTTTATGAAGACGATACGAAAACTGGATTGTATAGCCAATATTATCTAAAATTAAAAACTAAGGCTATAATCATCAAAGTACCGAATTTTGGGGGGAACCTCTTTATAGAGGCTATAAATAGAAGTGGGCCTGTATTAGCAATTTTCTTTCCAATTAAACTGTACTTATTACCTAGACCAAATTTAAAAAAAATCCGATGAAAAATGAGTCACAAAAGAATGGTATGTCCAAGGTCTGCGGCCAAAATGTTTGCGTGCCCAAAAGCTTTAATACACCCTCCAGAATATTTTCGCGATAATATTCGGCATTTATTCTGATTAATACGAGCGGAGAGCGACAATCGGCTGTTATGACGGCCCACACTATCTCCATGGCCGGCGCTTGAGTTCTGGTGGCCAACCGAAGGTGCACATTTTCAGCTGACCTCTTTGGCAAGTAAACACGATCATTTTGTTTGTTTACAAACTGCTGGATAACGAATGTTTTCTCATCGGAGAAAACCAAATTCGATAGTTCACCACTTTCGGCCAAGCGAAGCAACTTTTTAGCTCTTTTGATCTATTTTCTTTCTCTTGCGGTGTAAGTTCTTGCACTTTTTGGAATGTCAATGGCTTTACCCCAAACTCATTTTTCAATATTTGCCGAATGGAACATTGCTATATGTTCAGGTCACGAGCCATTTTTCGGCCACTGTGACACGGGTTTCGATCAACTGGAATAATTTTAACAGCTGTCGGACGAGTGGCTTAGAAATGACTGCAGTCTGAAGTTGTTTGCAGATTTTTCATCTTACCCTGTATATACTTTGTGGCGTCTTAAGAACTTCCATCACATACCCCTCGCATGGAACAGAAAATAAACGAAAATGAACGGCGCTCTGATATAAAAATGCCACACAAGGAAGCTCAAATATGTACCAACATTCCTTTATCATCCTGCAACAGCACCAGCAACATAAAGTTGAAGCGTTGCTTGTGATATTTCCCGAATATGTAAGTATTTTCTGCTTACTGCTGATATTGTTGCTATTCTGGTTGTTGTTGCTGATGGTGTTTTGCCTTTCTGAAGCGGCGCTAAAGTTTTGTTGAATGTCGAGTTGAAATGTATGGCAAATGTGTATGAATATTTGAAGTTTGTTGCAGTGTTCCTTCGGTTTTTCTGTTTTTTTTTTTCTCTCTTTCGTTTAAGCTAAACTATGTTTTTGTACACGGCAGTTTGTGATGTTTTGGATACTGTTTGGTATTTTTGGAACATGTCTCGTAATCTTATACTCGTACGAGGTCCAATAATACAAACTCACACACACATACATTCTCGCACATTGGTATACATTACAAGCCATTTGTAGAAGCGGGGTATCAGGACCAAGACCACCATCACCACTCACTCCAAGTCAAATGCATGCATATTGGTTGCCGGACTGGACTTTGTCAGGGAATGGAACTAAAGCTTATCGCATGCAAACAACCAAAGCTCAAAATGAAAATTGCTGCTACGACATTTGGTTAAAGGCAGGGTAAAGTAACAACAAACAAACACCACTACCAACAGCAACATAGACAACAACAATAATAACAACAACAACAACAACAGCGGCAGCAGTAATAGTCACAACAGCAACAACGATATTAGCAACACGAACTATTCAAGTTATTACAAGTTGAGGCGTCACCAGCCTGCCATGTTTAGCTGCCATAACGTGGCTTTAATGTTCCAGAGTCTCTTCCTTTCGTTTTATTGGTCCTGACACCTTTGCTGCAAGCAAAATGAAAACTATTGCTTGGGTCTGAAGAAAATCGATTTCTGTTTCTAATCATTATTTCGATTTTTCAAATTGGAACAAAATAAAAGAAATTTCAATGCAATCAACGAAGTGATTTGCCATGGGGCGGGATCGCTTATTGCAATTAATAGATATGTAAACATTGAAGGAGTAATGCTTGTTACTTGGCGAAGGCAAGTTCTTGACCTGATTTTCAAAGACGTAATATTTTTGCCAAACCGAGATGATGAGGAATATAGGTCTTGACTCGTATTCAACAATGGCAAAAAAAATGAAAGTTAAGGGAATACCCGATTGGGTTTAAACTTCGCAAATTCTAATATTTATAGACTAAGTTTCGGTAAGAAACGTGCAAAAACTTCAAATTGAATAAAATCAATCTTTTTCCTAAAATTTATACTAATTATACCCTATAAAACTATATGTTGGGGGTCTTATAAGTCGGATTGGGCCAAAAATTATGTAGCATCTCGAAATATTGGTCCTCCACATAGGATCTTCCTGTTTTCCGTCCTTCGTCTGTCTATGTTAAATTGTAATTTTTCGCAATTATATATTGATCCTTACGAAATTTTGTATGGAGATGGGGTTGGGAGAGATCACAAAATTTTTAGACGTTAAAATTGACCAAAAACAAAAAAAAACTTGATGTTGTTGTTCCTCTAGAGCTTATAATACCAAAAATTTAGCATGGAGTTAGATTTAAGGGGTGAACAGAAAAATAATTTCAATGTTCAGCGAATGACATTAGCTATTGAAATACACTATTAATTTCAGAGAAATCATAAATGCACGAAAAGGTCCCATGTGACCGTAACTTTGATGCAGATGTCCAAGAAATTGGATATACAGGGTGAGATGAAGAAAAAACTGCAACCAACTTCAAACTGCTGTCATTTCTAAGCCGCTCGTCCGACAGCTGTTAAACTTATTCCACTGACAGCTAATTATATTGTTTACAAGCGTAGAAAAGCATTTTGTTGAGAATTTTCCAGAAAAATAGTTATTCGTGATGGAATTCGAGCGTGATAGTGTGATTTCCTTATATTTGGCTGGAAAACCACAAGTGGCACTCGTTAGAGCACTCCAGCATTTAAAAGTGAATAAATATTTTGTGTCTCGTACCATCGCTCGTTACCGTAATACTGGTAGCGTAGACCGACGTCAAGGAAGTGGACGGAAGAATACAGGGTTGTCCATATTCGACGGACCCATCTGGCAACGCCATAACTTTTGTCAGAGATGTCACATCGCTTAATGGCATACCGCGTTTGAAGCGTCAGTCCAAGCAGATTTTTACCATGAACCAATACACGCCACGCGAAATAGTTGAAATTTACATTCAACAGAAGAAGTCAATTGTGAAAACTCAACGTGCTTTTAAAACATTAAAAAATGTGAGAAGTGCACCTTCTAAGAACACGAAAAATTATACGAAAAATTTTCGACTGGTAAGGCTCTTTCTAATCCGAAGAGGCCATATAAAAGTCGACCAAGGCGATCGGCCGAGAATATCGCTGCCGTACGAGCCAATGTTGAGAGGTCCCTAAGAACATCTCAAAAACGCCGTTCTCAGCAGTTGGGCATGGCTCGGTCCACTTTACAACGGATTGATCAAAACGCGCGTTGCAGTGGCCGACAAATAGCTAGCGAGCAATATTCCATTCGGCAAATATTGAAAAATGAGCTCGGGGTAAAATCATTGAAATTCCAAAAAGAGCAAGAAACTACACCGTAACAAAAAGAAAATAGACTCAAAAGAGCTAAAGAGTTGCCTTCGCTTGGCCGAAAGTGTTGAACTGCCGAATTTGGTTTTCTCCGATGAGAATACATTCGTTGTCCAGCAGTTTGTAAACAAACAAAATGATCGTGTTTACTTGCCAAAGATGTCAGCTGAAAATGTTCACCTTCGGTTGGCCTCCAGAACTCAAGCGCCGGCCATGATGCCAGTGTGGGCCGCCATAACAGCCGATGGTCGCTCTCCGCTCGTATTAATCGACTGTGGCATCAGAATAAATGCCGAATATTATCGCGAAAATATTCTGGAGGATGTATTAATGCCTTGGACACGCAAACATTTTTGGCCGCAGACCTTGGAAATTCCAACAGGACTCAGCACCATCGCACTCAGCACGCGCCACCCAAGAATGGTTACAAAATGAGGTTCTTTACTTCATTTCCAGCGCACAATGTCCACCAAAATCTCCGGATACCAATCCGTTGTACTATTGTGTCTGGAGTATTTTGGAAAGCAAGGTTGGCACCTAAAAATACCAAAGTGTCGATCACCTCAAGTAAGCGCTTCCCCGGTAATGGGCCAAAATACCGCAGAGCAACATTCGGGCAGCGTGTGATGGTTTCATTGGCCGTTTGAAGGCCATAGTTTGTGCCAAAAGTGACAAATTTTAACAAATCCAAACTTATTCTAAAATCTGATGCTATTTCCGAATTTTTTTTCACTAAAATTTAAAAAAATTGTAAAATTATGGCGTTTGACCTTGTTGCAGTTGTTTTTATCTCACCTGTCACTGATGAAGGACTTTCATTCCAAATTTCAGAATTTTAGCTCATTCCATTTGTCCTATACAAACCATTCAATTTTCAGTGCATTCTAGTACTTTTGGTAACATTTGTGTAGGAAAAGAGTTAGAATGGGGCATTTTAACTATAACTATGCAAATTTTTAAATTTTACTAAATTTGGTATGAAGTGTAAGAAAAGGGGGTGCGATTATAGGGGTTACAGTGGATATGTAAAATTTAGACAATGAGAGAGCGAGAATATTGGGTTTTGGTGCACGGGTGTATGTACAGTGTACGAAAAATACCACATTTGTTATCGAGAGTAAGAAGGGAGGTGGAGTTGTGAATTTTGGTTTATGGGTCTACTAAAAGGGGACGGATATAAACATGAGGAAATAGTGACATTTGCGTATCTGCCAATACGTACTTAATATGATGATCACTGTGAGTACATTGATCTAGATAGACGATGGAATGGGATGTAAGCTGAAATTTAAAAAAAATCGGTCCACTTCTCTTGCGACCTTCCCCACCAAAAGTCAAAATTTTCACAGAAAATAATTTACCTCGTAGAAAGAGAAGGAATCACCCAATTCCGTTTTAACTTTGCAAATTATAATATTTCTGCCAGTTCTAGGACTGGTTTAAAAATATTCTATATATGGGGGCACTCCTTATAGAGCATCCCCCACAATAAGGTTAACTCTTTATATAATATGAATCTTATATAATGCGAAAAGAATCAGATTAGTTTCAAATTTATCACGTTCCAATTAACCATAATGCTCATAAGATGCGCAATAAAACTCCGAGTCTGTTAAAACTTCGCACATGCCAACGCATCTACAAAGCAAAGATCTGTAGTGGAATTCTCTAACTCATTTTTTGAGTTACCGAACAAAAGTCAGTAAAATTAATATGCTTATCAGTCACTTAGCGAAGAAATCCAAGTAAACGATAAGACCTACCCATATATACTAATGTTGTCAACCTTAACTTATTTTATATTAAAATTTTTTAAGGTTTTAAAGTTATCGATGTGTTTTTTCAGTAAAAAAAAAAGAGTTAGATAATCGTTCACTCCTTTTGATACAACCCCACAAAATACCTAAATTTTAATTGAAAATTCTGGATATATGTGGCAAAGCATTTATGTTTTTCTCTATCTTTTAAAATCTACATGAACGGACTATATAATCGAAACGCATGTGAAGAGATCTGGGGCTCAATCCTAAAATTGTGGAAGAGTTGTTATAAGGAAACAAATATAAAAACATAAAAATTAAAAAAAAATTCAAAATTTTATATAACAGGAATTTAGCCACGAGCTCAAACATACAAAACGAAAAACTAACCAATTTATATTTGCGGGAGTGTACATAGATGTCTTCTGCTGGCTATTTTATACAAAATAAAAATTAAAATATTTTCCTCCCATCACAAGACAAATAATTTTTCCACAAAAAAAAAAAAAAAAAAAACGAAAATTCAACCAAAATAACAAATAAGATTTTAATTTGTTGTGATAAATTGTTTTTAATTACTTTTCACTCAAATGCACCACATTCGTCACGACAGACATGGCATTGCAACAGTTCAACGAGTTGAGATATTAAATTTGACTTGACACAAGAGGAATTTTCATTAGAAAGATATGGGTAGTAAGCGGAGAAAGGGAAGGGGAGGGGAGGAAGCAAGAAAGGAATGTTCCAAAAAACAACACATCAAGAGCATAAAAATATTATAAATTAATGTTTGGACATGTGAACGCCAGAGATAATACAGCATTTGGCTGTTTGGAAGCACACACACACATAGAAGATATCACATACATATATCCCGAGAAACATTCCATGCATTTCACTTGTGTTTTGTTTGTCTAAGGATATGTTTGCTTTTGTTTTTGCGGATGATTGTGACATTTCATCACGGAATGGCGTTTACATGTCATAGCCAAAACGAGAAATTAGAAACGAAACGATGAAAACAAGCCATGGCTGGCTGTCCCCGAAAAAAAAAAGAAACGAAAACAAAAACAAAAATCTGAAAACCTCTCCTCCCGAAAAAGATTGCCAGCATAAACATGTATGCATACACATAAAGGACGTTTACAATACTTGACACTTGCATTCTTAACATCATGACATGGAATTCGTATGTGATGTGTTATTTCTTAACACTCGGAGAAAGAGTAACATTTAACCGGCCACAATGATAGGAACTAGAGCAAAGGGGTAGGAGAAGGGAAGAATCGGAGGAATTGTGCTTTATTTCATCTCAGGATACAATTTGCAAGCCGCCCACATGTAGAGACCACCAACTTTTGCAACACAAATTATTGCAGACCAAAACGACAACAACAACAACAACACCAACAAAGTGGTGGTACATGAAAAAGAATACCAAATAAAAATCCAACATTCACATGCAGAACATGAGAGACAGAGATAAAACAAGATTTTCGCCCCTAACATTCAGTCACACAGTTTCTTTTTTCAGTTCATTCGCATAAAGTATTCCAAGGAAAGCAGAGGAGCATTTATAGACCCCATAATAGGTCGCCCCTACCGCTGTCCTTGCAAACCAGTCCACCAGTCCGTCAGTCAGCTACAATCTGAGCCATTGTAATTTAAACGCTAAACAATCAGTGCAAAACTATCTCT
The DNA here is from genome assembly GCF_030504385.1 of Musca domestica. NCBI lineage: Eukaryota > Metazoa > Arthropoda > Insecta > Diptera > Muscidae > Musca > Musca domestica. Next base: position 1,555,297 of record NW_026712193.1, on the reverse strand, counting down.
GCTGCTGTTGTTGTTTTGTAGCAGTGCTGCTGCTGCATACCAAACGCTTCCAACAAAAGTTGAAGATGAGTGAAATATGAAAGAATAACAACAGCCAAGAACAAGTCAAATGTAAATGTCCCACATGTAACATGGATTGTTGCCTCGTAAAAATTCTGATGCACAAATGTCGCCCAGAAGATGTCACAATTTGTTTTCCCTGATATCCTTTATTTTGATGACATGCAAATGGGTGCTACATGGGATTTTATGAATGTGGTCTATGTAGCTCAAACTTGGGAAAGGGTGAAAACTTTCGAAATTCGAAGTTATTTGAGCTACATGATTGCAATTAAAATTCTATAAAGTTTGGTTGAAAGTATTAAAGGCTGGATTAAAGTCGGTCGCCATCAGGGTCAACTCAAGAACCCACAAATCTAAGTTAAGAAAGTTACAGCCGGATTTATGTAAGGCAGATCAATGATAGACGGTTAAGTTTTCTATGGGTAAAAGTGATCGGCTTGACATAAGCGCTACTGTATATTTGACATGATGGTCGTCAGCACGGTGATTTTCGAGTGATAACCGGCTCGACGTATTAAGGCATGGATTGACCTAGGCGGATCAATATTTTCAGACTTAAAAATATTTAGATTTGGAAAATGTTTGCCTTGTGAAAAATTCGTTTAGAAAATAATTCAGGCAATCGGGTATTGTAGTACAAAGTATAAGATAAATATAGGGTGATATGAAAAAAACTGCAACCAAATTCAGACTGCTGTCATTTCTAAGCCAATCGTCCGACAGCTGTTAAAATTATTCCAGTGATAGCTCATTATATTATTTACAAGCATACAAAAACATTTTGGTGAGAATTTTCTAGAAAAAAAGTTATTCGTGATGAAAATCAAGCGTGATAGTGTGATTTCTTTATATTTGGCTGGAAAACCACAAGTGGCTATCGTTGAAGCACTCCAGCATTTATATGTGAATAAATCTTTTGTGTCTCGTACCATCGCTCGTTACCGAGATACTGGAAGGAAGTAGAAGGAGGAAGTGGACGGAAGAAAACAACAGAAAGAAGCGACTTGATCGAAACCCGTGTCGCAGAGGCCGAAAAATGTCTCATGAGCGGAACATATCGCAATATTCCATTTGCAAATATTGAAAAATGAGCTCGGGGTAAAGTCATTGAAATTCCAAAAAGTGCAAGAACTTACACCGCAACAGAAAGAAAATAGACTCAAAAGAGCTTAAGAGTTTCTTCGCTTGGCCGAAAGTGGCGAACTGCCGAATTTGGTTTTCTACGATCAAAAAACATTCAATGTCCAGCAGTTTATAAAAAAAATATCGTGTTTGCTTGCCAAAGACATCCGCTGAAAATGTACACCTTCGCTTGACCACCAGAACTCAAGCACCGGCCGATCTGTGGGCCGCCATAACAGCCGATGATCGCTCTTCGCTCACATTAATCGACCGTGGCATCAGAAAATATGCCTAATATTATGGCGAAAATATTCTGAAGGGTGTATTAAAGCCTTGGGCACGCAAACAATTTGGCCGCACATCTTGGACATTCCAACAGGACTCAGCACGTGCCACCCAAAAATGGTTACAAAATGAGGTTCCTCGCTTCATTTCCAGCGGACCAAAATCTCCGGATACCAAACCGTTGGACTATTAAAAAAACCAAAGTGTCGATCACCTCAAGCAAGCGCTTCGCCGGGAATGAGCCAAAATACAGCAGAGCAACATTCGGGCAGCGTGTAACGGTTTTATTTGCCGTTTGAAGGCCATATTTGGTGCCAATTCGAACAAATCTAAACTTATTTTAAAATTTGATGATATAAAATTGAAAAAATGTAAAAAATATGGCGTTTGACTTTGTTGCAGGTTTTATACCCTACACCACAATGTGGTCAGGGTATCATGTCTTTGTGCATTTTCTTGTAACAGGCAAAAGGAAACGAGATATGCCCATAGTTCCTTTTGAAGATCTGCATAGAATTACATTCTGAGTCAAATAATACATGTCCGTCTGTCTGTCCGTCCGTCTGTTGCCCTATCCAGATGAAATTTTGCACAAATCATTTGTTTGGCCCAAGGACGAACCCAATTGAAATTGGAGATATTCAGTCAAAATTTAGATATAGCTCCCATATACAACTTCGTCCGATTTGCCTTTTATTGTGCACCAAACGTGTACTATCAGCCCGAATAGCATGGAATTTTGCACATACAACCAAACTAGGCCTGAAAATAAGTATGCCAAACTTGATCGAAATCGGTTCAGATATAGCGATAGCTGCAATATATACTGTAACAACAATATTTGGGGAAATATATCAAATACAGCTCAGAAACACCTTTGCTAAATTTTATCGAGATCGGTTCAGACAAAGACATAGAAGTATAAAGATGGGACAAGACAGAGACAAAATAGGGCAACCCTGTGAAAAATACCTATGTTGTTATGATATGGTAACAGCATAGTTACCAATGTTAAGTAATTTAAACCGCTAAGGCCGTATGCAATTATTTGGGAAGGTATATGGAATAGAATTTTGAAACCAATATTTTGGATTATCCAAACTTTTATTTGTCATTCTTTCCTATAATTGTGCGTTTTTATATTAACATGGCTCTGTCATGAGCTGTTATTCAAGGTAGTATAGCCACAAAACCATTTGCTCAGAATGCATTTTGTCTAGTCTTTACCATTTTAGGTCTTTGGTTCAGATTCAGATATAGCTCCCATATATAACTTCGCCCGATTTTCCTTTTATTGGGCACCAAACGCACAATCGGCACTTACGACCGAATTGAGTCTAGAAGCTAGTATGTCAAATTTGGTGAAGATCGGTTCAGATATAGCTATAACTCCCATATATATATTTGTTACCCACAGCCATAATAAGCACTCCGTAACAACGGTTTTCAGGGAAATATATCAAATACAGCTCAGAAATATATTTGCCAAATTTTATCGAGATCGGTTCCGATTTGGATATAGCTTTAATATATAACTTTATCCGATTTCAAATTAATTGTGCACCAGATGGGCAATACAAGTCCGAATTTAAAAGATACAAATGCTTCAGCATAATTAGTTAGTTAACTTTAAATTATAATGATTGAATTCTCCCATAAAAACTTTTAATTGTTATGCGGAGCTCCACTAAATTAGCAAAGTCGTGTAGGGCTGTTATTCAAAGTCGGCCCCGCTTTTCTTTACTTTACTGGTTTTATCTCACCCTGTGCACCAATTGGCTAATATGAGCCCAAATGGTGTGAATTTTAGCATTTCCGAAGGAATGCAGTCTACTTCAAACTTTGGTGAAAATCGGCTCAGATATAGCTATAGCTCCCATATATATGTTTCATCCGATTTATTGCTAAAGTACCTCACATGCGTAATATGCACTCCACAACATCAGATAGTGCTCGAAAATACATCTGTCAAATTTTATGGAGATCTTCATCCGATTTTACGGTTAGTGCACACAATGTATTCAATGTCGGCCCAATTGAGATTTTTTCATATTCAAACGAATTTTACCATTTACTGAAACTCGATCCGGTATATCTATTGTTCCAATAAATATTTTTTAATATGATCCACATCGAAGTCATATCATGCACTGTACAGCAATGTTATATGGTTCATAGTTTGTATGATCTACTTCACATAAATTCCCAATATAAAGTTTTTTGTTACGGGAGCTCTACTAAATATGCATATTGGTGTAGGGTATCGTATAGACGTCCCCGCTCGAATTTGGACCTTTCCTTACTGGTTTTACTCCGGTTTTTTGGTTAAATTGTTTAAATATTGGCATTTGAAATTGTCTATATAGGTCCATATTTCCGTATATCATCCATACGATGTTGCTTCCCAATTTTCTGTAAATACAATAGAATTATTAAAATACAGATTTATGATCCTTGAAGGTTCTACCTTTAAAAACAAATGACGAAAGGCAATGACGAAATTAAATAGAATGTGACATTTTTTCCAAATCTATTTCTTATGCGACTTGATGAAAAATATAAGCGTTTTCAGATCCATTGTTAAGTGACCATCACATAAATCATTGCTCCATAACTCCGAAACTTATTCTATGTCGAAAGATATTTCCCACACCCTTAAATCTTGCAGCATATTATATTTCTACAATTCCCAGTCCATTAATAATTTCCCATATATTATTTGTCTAAGATTTCATATTAACTAAAAGTCATGAATATAATAAAAAAAAAATATGGCTGAGTTTCAGTCAAAACAAATACAGTAGCGTTATCGTGTCAAAATGGAAAAACATTTTTTTGAATATCACAAATATTTTCCTAATACATTGTTGTTGACCCCACCAACAAAGCCAGACGCAAAACAACATGGTCCGGTGTTACGTGTTGCTGCCATATTTGATACAATGTTACAATATGCGTGAACAACATGGAAATTCAACTAAATTGTAGCCTGCAATAGCTTTGATTCCTTTCAACTCTGGCTGGTTGATTGGTCGATCCGTTTGGTATGAGACATGTATGCAGATGGCGCTTTATACTCTGTCTATATGTTTTCATGCTTCCTCGTGTGTTAACTGGCGTTGTTGAGTTTGCATGACGATTTTGAGGATTGCATGCCCCACACATAAAATATAATTATCTGCAATCCGACACGCCTATTTAGTGTGAAATTGTGTATAGGAAGTTGGAAGGTGAAATGTATGCAATTTAAAGGGGACCCCTCCGCTTTTTTCAGATGAAAGGAAAGGCAAAATCAGAAAAAAGATGGAGAAATTTATAATGCGTGTGCAGCAATACTACACAGATGTGCAAAAATACAAAAAATTATATGTTTTGTCAGACATTTGCTGTGCGAATTCATATCTTATGACGTATTTAGACGTGAATAAAATGCGTCCATTTTTAATGAGAAGCATTTTAAATGTACAATTTATAGTTAAGTGCAAATTTAAGATTTGCTTTTATTTATATGCTTTTCTTGCTTTGCTTTCCTTTTCCATCGTTGATACTCTTAGTCTCTTGTCTCTCGCTGAAGTTATGGAGGTCTAACTTCAGCATTCCGTACTCCTAATGGATAATCTTCTTATTTTTATGCCCTACACCATAGTATGGAGGCTATATTAAGTTTGTCATTCTGTTTGCGACACCTCGATTTTGGGAATTATGTTTTGGAGAAAATTTGCCACCGTTGATTCTCCTAATCTTTTGTATCTCGCTGACGTAATGGTCTCGTCTCGTTATGGCCGATAACGATGGCCGCACGTCTGTCCGTCTGTGAAAATCATTGTAGTTTCCGAACAAATTGAAATAGGTTGCTAAAATTTTATTTTTTATATTATTTTATATATTTGGTCTGCAGGGCTTTTGGTTTTCGAAAAATCTATGCGGGTCCAGGTCTTTGTATAGCCCCCATATATCGGTAACTCCCTATTTTCGGTATTCTGATGTTTTTAGCTACATTATTAACCGGAATTGCTTTAAATTTCGCAGTTGCAGTTCATAATGGGTACTACAGTCTTTAACAGAAAATTGTCTATGGTGGTCCGGGTCTTCGTTAAGCCCCCATATATCGGTACCTCCTTACATTGGGTATTTTGATGTTTTTTATTCACCGGAATTCTTTTTTGTATTTGAAGTTCCTAATGGGTGTTTCATTCTACGACAAATAAATTGTCTATGCAGGTCCAGGACTTCGTATAGCACCCATATATCGGTACCTCCCTATATTCCTTATTTTGATGATTTTAGCGACATCGTTCGCCAGAATTGTTTTAAACTTCGTAATGATAGTTTGTAATGGGTACTAAAGCCTGTGACAGAAAATTGGTAATGCAGGTCCAGGTCTTCGTGTAGCCCCCATGTATCGGTACCTCCTTATATTGGGTATTTTGATGTTTTTAGCTACATTATTTACCGGAATTCTTTTTCGAATTTTAAGTTTCTAATGGGTATTTCATTCTACGACAAAAAAATTGTCTATGCAGGTCCAGGACTTCGTATAGCACCCATATGTCGGTACCTCCCTATATTCGGTATTTTGATTATTTTAGCTACATTGTTCACCGTAATTGTTTATAATTACAGCCTACAACTGAAAGGTCTTCCAATGGCCCCTTATAACGGTACCTTCCGATCCTCTGTGTTTTGATAATTTTAGATACATTATATATATATATTACATATAGTCTCCAATTTCGTATTTAAAGTTGCTAATGGGTACTAGAACCTACGACAGAAAATTGTCCATACAAGCTTTTCGTATAGCCCCATATATTGGTACCTCCCGATATTTGGTATTTTGATGATTTTAACTACACTATTCGCCATAATTGCTTTAAATTTCGCATTTGCATTTCGTATTGGGTACTTCAGACAGTGACAGAAAATTGCCTTTGTAGGATCAACGATTCATATAGACCGCCAAAATAACGGTATTTTCCGGATTTCGGTACACTCCTTCTGGTACCTTCCCCACAAAATTTCGAAATTTTCAAAAAATATATATTCTGCACAGAAAGAGATACGGCGATTTTTACCCAACTTTGCAAAAAAGAATATTAGCGTCAGTGCTAGGTCAGGTGCGAAAATTGACAATATCGATCGCCTCTATCAAGTCATCCCCCACAAAGATTCAAAATTTAGAATAATTACAACTCTTATAAAATGTGATATAATAGTCGGATTGTCTTAAAATTTCACACATTCCAATATTTTTACTAAGCCAAGGTCTGGTGATAAGAAAACTTCCCCCACAAAAAGTCGAAATTTAAAAAAAAGAGAAGCGATAATCTGATTTTGCTCTAACTTTGCAAATCCTAATATTTGCATCAGTGCTAGGTCAGGTGCGGAAATGGACAATATCGGTCCGCTCCATTAAGTACCTCCCCCACAAAGGGTCAACATTTTGAGTAATTATAAATCTTATAAAATGTTACGTAAGTTTCCGACTTTTTTCAGATTACTATATATTTTTAAAAAACCAAGGTCTGGTGTGAAAATAGAATATATCAGTCCACTCCTTCTGGTACCTCCCCCATAGAGGGTCACAATTTTGAATACTCATGAAGCTCATAAAACGCAAAATCAACATCCGATTCCAGTAAGACTTGGCACATCTCAATATTACCATCAACATAAGATCTGTTATAACGATGGTAGAGATCGGACCATTTTTTTCTGGTACCTCCCACACAAAGGATCAACGTTTTGAATAACCAAAACGAACTGAAATAAGTATCCGTCTCTCTTCATATTTCACACATCCCACTATTTCTTTTAACAACATCTGCTGTGAAGATGGGATACATCGGTCCACTCCTTCAGTTATCTCCCCCAGAAAGGGTCAACATTTTTAATATTCATCAATCTCATAAAACGCGAAATTAACATATGATTCCATCAAGGCTTGATACATCTTAATATTGCTTTCAACACAAAATCTGTTATAAAGATGGTAGAGATCGGACCATTTCTTCTGCTACTTCCCCCACATAAGGTTCAAGATTTTGAAAAAAAAAACTCTCAAAAACAAAACAAAAATAAACATCTCTCCTAAGATTTCATACATCCAAATACTTGTGTTAAGGCATGATCTGTTCTGAAAATTATGTATATCTGCGAAACCCTTCTGGAACCTCACTCTTAGAAAGATGTCAGTGCTTCTTTACAATTTGCTCTATCTAAATATATCTCCCAACCAGAAACAAGAGTTGAATATGGAATTTTTGATTTCGAATAAAAATTGGATATAAATGTTTGATTTTCTCGTAATTTTTCCAATACCTGTATTTTTACCTGAATTAGATGAAGTATGAAAATGAAATACTTCGGTCGACTATATCTGGTACATCATGCTCATTTTAACATTTTCGAAATTATATTATTATAAAGTGGAGGAAGTAACCAATATGGTCCAAACATGACACGTCGTAATATTTATATCATATTTACAATTCCTTCGGAACCTACTCCATAGAGTGTCAACAATTTGAATAATCATAACAGAAGTCCAAATATATTAAAATAATCGAACATTGGCTGAGGTTATATGTCTGTCGGCAAAACCGACTGATACTTTTTAACTTGTTTTTTCATAGGTTTTAATAAGTGCTCCCCATAGGCTATTGTTACATATTGTATGTAAATGCAATTTTGTGGCAAACAATTTCCGCTTAAAAAAAGTGTCGCTGCATAAAACCACAAAGTCATATTAATATACACACAAATACATCAAATGACAGGATAAGATTTTTCATCTCAAGAACTTGTAATGCGAGAAAATTGTCAACATGTGTGACGAATGACAGCTGGTGTGTAGATTGCCGTTTTGATTTTCCTTTGTTTTCACACATCCCAAGATATAGGTAGCAGACATTTAAATCCTTTGAGATTTGGAAAATCTTTTTTGCCACAAATAAAATTTTCCTAACATATGAATATTGTTTATCACTCTCTTTCTTTAAAAAGGAAAAAAACACACACATATTTGCATATATGTTAGAAATTTGCATAAAAATTAGTTTTTTCCCGGAATTTTGCTGACAAGAGTAGCATTTTCCACATATGAAAATAATAGAACAACAACAATAACACAAACTTGATACTTTTTAATGATAAAACACGCATAAACAATTTATAAATTTTACGTGACTCATCCATATGTAATTTTATCCATTATCAAAATACAGCCCTTGTGATTGTTTGTTTAGAAAACGCACACACACTCAATCACCCACTCACATAGCGTTATCCTTACACATACGCATTCACATATCGTATAATAACTTCCGCTAAATTATTCATATTTGACATTGAAAATGGCGCACGTTTTTCCTTCACCAACTCCTTCACAGAGATATGGTTGGGTAGATAACATGAGTGGTTGTAGTTTATCTTTGTGAGTTCGGGTCCTTGCCGATATGTCTTCGCATTGTATTTGGTTAATTTAGAGTAGCATGATTTTTGAACGATATAAATAGAAAACCTTGACTTTGTTTTTTTAAAAATACCCAACTTGGCTTCTTTAAATCTTCCAATTTTGCACAAGGGTTTGTCTTGGTGCGTAGGCATGTGATAAGGCCGGGTTTTTGGAAATCCGAACTTAAAGGATACAAAAAGTACTAAAAATTGAATATTCTGTATTGGAGAAACGAAACTAGAATTCGGAAATTCACAATAAAATTGACTGCTGGAGTGCAGGATAGATGTACCGAAAGGTATTTAGAAATTCGAAAAGCTCTTAAATGGTACTAAAAGACGTTAAAGAGTATCAGTCGGTTTTTACGACAGATGTATACCCTCAGCTAATGTTCGATTTATTTAATAACATATTTTGACCCTCTATGGAGTAGGTTCCAAAGAATGGGCTAATATTGCCTATTTCGTATCGGACCAAAATAAATATGATATAAATAATATGACCGTGACAGGTTTGGAATATACAGGGAGAGATAAAAAAAATTGCAACCAAGTCAAACGCCATATTTTTAACTTTTTTTTATGAATTTTATTAAATGAAAGCAAAACATGTCGGAAATAACATAAAATTTTAGAATAAGTTTAAATTTGTTCGAATTGGTCACCTTTGGCACGAATTATGCAATTTAAACGGCCAATGAAACACGCTGCCAGTATGTTGCTCTGCGGTATTTTACATACTGCTGGACAACGAATGCTTTCGCATTGGAGAAAACAAAATTCGGCTGATCACCACTTTTGGCCAAGCGAAGCAACTCTTTAGCCCTTTAGAGTCTATTTTTAGCCCTTTTGAGTCTATATTCTATCGCGAATAACTTTTTTTCTGGAAAATTCTCACCAAAATGCTTTTGTACGATTGTAAACAATATAATGAACTGTCTCTGAAAAAATTTTAACAGCTGTCGGACGAGTGGCTTAGAAATGACAGCAGTCTGAAGTGGTTTGCAGTTTTTTCATCTCACCCTGTAGCAGATATTCCGTATTTTTAGGACTAATGCTACATTTTTATCGGAATTGTTTGAAGTTTGGTACTTAGAATTCCTAAGGGGTTATACGTCCCATTTCAGGGCTCTGTCTATACAGTTTGAAGTTTTCCTATAAATATTCGGACAATTTTTCGGACATCGTTAAATCGACCTAGAATTTTATGCTGATTATGAATATATATACTTTTTGGAGTCTACGACGAATATTTAGGGATGTTACAAACGAAATGACTAAGTTAAATACCCTTCTTTCCAAAGTAGAGGGTATACAAATACCGCATAATGGGGGATTGCCGTTGAATGGGGACTACACGAAAACGTAGGTTCTGATAGACAAGTATTTCCCACAGAAGGTGAACCTATTACGAACTCAAAGTACTAACTTTGGGATAAATTCCGATAAATAACGTATCTGCAGTAACCAAGCAACGTGGCCTGCAGAAACAATTTTCGGACAGTAACTTCGGTTGAAAGGTCATATATGCCTTATGAATATTTTGTAGAGCTGCACTTAATAAATAAACGTTTAAATTGGGAACTTATGAGAAGTAGGTTGTACCCATGATGACTATTTTTATAAAACAAATATATGGGAGGAGTTTGTAGCTTTCGTACACACAATATAAGGCATGGAATTGAGAAGCCTTGAACTTAAAAATGCCTACCGATGAAGAAATATTTCCAAATCCGAACTGATCTCCACAAAATTTTGTATTTCTAAGCCATATATAATATCTGGTACGAATTATATTTGTTGCAGATTGTATATTACGGACGTGAGACACTGAAATTCTAGATCGGCTCAATCATATATATGTGGGAGCTATAGCTATATTTACATCGAGTTTCAGTAATTGTTTCTATGTTGAAAATCTGAAATCGAATGGAGGGTTATATCCAAATCAGAACCGATCTCGACAAAATTTGGCGGAATTTGGCTACCCAGCAAATGTGATTAACAGAAGACACGTATCGTTACTTCAACACATATGTCGACCTTACCGACTTATTTCCTATAGGGCTGCAAAGTCCTTGTATCCCTTGTGTTGTATTTAATAACTAAATATATCACCCTCCCATTCACATGAATATGTATATGTTTACATTTTATGAATATTTTATTATTTTCCGAATATGTCCTTGTTGTTATAGAAATTTATTTGAATATTATTAAGATAAGGCATCTTTTCTTTGTGAAAGAAAACGTGCTGAAAGTCTATCTCTCGTTTTGCATTTCTTTCTTCTCCAAAGTTTTTTGTGCTTTCATTTTTGGCAAAATACAAAATACTTATGCAAAATGGCACACACATACTACTCGCCCTCTTTCTCGTAAATCATAAGTGTTTATGTGTGTGTGCGCGTGAGTGTAGAAGTATTTTGCATATGTAAATTGCTTAGAGAATACCTACGGCCTAAATTCATAAGAATTTGTTGTTGACAGTCATTTTTGAGTCTGTTTATTGTTGTTTTTAAGGATTTATTTCATGTGAAGACAAGCAAAAAAATCAGAAAACAATGAAAGCGAAAAACTTTTTCTCTCCAAGGTACCATTTTCACTCTCAAGAGTTTGGCTTTTGTATTTAATATGGAAGTTGAAAAAATACTCTTGTTGTTTATTGTGTCTGCAAAGTTTTGTGTGTGTTTGGAAACGTAGTATTTTTGCTGGTTATGAAAGAAATTGCTGAAATGAAAATTTTCAACACACTTTGCTTATGAGGAAATATGAAAATTGAATGTGTGTAAGTTTCCGAAAAATATCTTGTCTTATTGTGGCGGAGTCTGAAGAAATTTATTCGTCTATTTTTATACCCTCCACCTTGGAAAGGAGGGTATATTAACTTTGTCATTCCGTTTGTAACATCCTTAAATATTCGTCTTAGACCCCATAAAGTATATATATTCATAATCAGCATAAAATTCTAAGTCGATTTAACGATGTCCGTCTGTCTGTCTGTCCGTCTGTCTGTCTGTCTGTCTGTCTGTCCGTCTGTCTGTTGAAATCACGATACAGCCCACATTATTTGACGTAGAGCGCCAAAATTTAGCAGAGCTTTTTGCATTGTGTCTAGGATGGTTGGTATTGAAAATGAGATATATCGGTCCACGTTCTGGTATAGTCCCCATATAACGGTACCCTCCCGATATTCGGTATTTTGATGATTTATGCCACATTTTTTCACGGATTTGTCTGGAAATTGGTATTTGTAGGTCATAACGGGTCCCTGAGCGTGTGGCAAAACATTGCATGTATAGGTCCACGTTGTGGTATAGCCCCCATATAAAGGTACCTCCCGATATTCGGTATTTTAGTTTTTTTTTTGCCACATTTTTTCACGGATTTGTCTAAAAATTGGTATTTGTGGGTCATAATGGTTTCCAGCTCCGGTGGCGAAACATTGCATGTATGGGTCCATGATTTGGTATAGCCCCCATATAACGGTACCTCCCGATATTCGGTAATTTGATGATTTTTGCAACCTTTTTTCACGGATTTGTCTGAAAATTGGTATTTGTTGGTCATAATGGGTTCCAGCTCCGGTGGCGAAACATTGCATGCATGGGTCCATGATTTGATATAGCCCCCATATAACGGTACATCCCGATATTCGGTATTTTTATGGTTTTTGCCACATTTTTTCACTGATTTGTCTAAAAATTGGTATTTGTGGGTCATAATGGGTCCTAGTTCGTGTAGCGAAACATTGTAATTATAGGTCCACGTTTTGGTATAGCCCCCATATAACGGTACCTCCCGATATTCGGTAATTTAATGGTTTTTGCCACATTTCTTCTAATGTTTCTTTTACCCTAAGGTGGAGGGTATTAAAAGTTTGGCCCGGCCGAACTTAATGTTTTTTACTTGTTTTTACTCAAATAGTTTTAGTTTCAGATTTCTCTGTTTTTTATATAGAGGATTTTAACCAGATTTTAAAGGAGATTTCTTATAAGATGGCATTTAGTTTGTAAACCTCCCTTCAAAATATTGCAAGGATAGGAGGCTTAAAACCGTTTGAAGAATGAAGCCATATTTATAGTTCTTGCTACCTGTGCCTACTTTTTGGCATAAAACCAAACCTTCAACCGACCATATATAAAAGAATGATACGAATTCGGATACTTGTCATAATTTTTATATATACAGGGTAAGATAAAAAACTGCAACAAAGTCAAACGCCACAGTTTTTATTTTTTTTTTTTAATATTATTGCATGAAAGCAAAACAATTTCGGAAATAGCATCAAATTTTTCAATAAGTTCACATTTGTTAGAATTGGTCACATTTGGCACGAATTATGGCCTTCAAACGGCCAATGAAACCATCACACGCTGCCCGAAGGTTACTCTGCTATATTTCGGCCCATTCTCGGCGAAGCGCTTGCTTGAGGTGATCGACATTTTGGTATTTTTTAGTGCCAACCTTGCTTTCCAAAATACTCCAAACACAATAGACCAATGGATTGGTATCCGGAGATTTTGGCGGCCATTGTGCGCTGGAGATGAAGCGAGGAACCTCATATTATAACCATTCTTCGGTGGCGCGTGCTGAGTGCGATGATGCCTGTAGGAATGTCCAAGGTCTGTGGCAAAAATGTTTGCGTGCCCAAGCCCTAAAATACACCATAGAGAATATTATATACACGCTGCCCGAAGGTTGCTCTGCTGTATTTTGGCCCATTCTCGGCGAAGCGCTTGCTTGAGGTGATCGACACTTTGGTATTTTTTAGTGCCAACCTTGCTTTCCAAAATACTCCAGACACAATAGTCCAACGGATTGGTACCTGGATACATTGGTGGCCATTGTGTGCTGGAAATGAAGCGAGGAACCTCATTTAGTAACCATTCTTGGGTAGCGAGTGCTGAGTGCGATGGTGTTGAGTTCTGTTGGAATGTCAAAGGTCTGCGGCAAAAATGTTAGAGAATATTTTCGCGATAATTTTCGGCATTTATTCTGATGCCACGGTCGATTAATACGAGCGGAGAACGACCATCGGCTGTTATGGCGGCCCACACCATCACCATGACCGGCGCAACCGAAGGTGCACATTTTCAGCTGACCTTTTTGGCAAGCAAACTCGATCATTTTGTTTGTTTACAAACTGCTGGACAACAAATGTTTTCTCATCGAAGAAACCCAAATTCGGCATTTCACCACTTTCGGCCAATCGAAGCAATCTTTAGCTCTTTTGAGTCTACATTCTTTCTTTTGCGTTGTAAGTTCTTGCACTTTTTAGGAATTTCAATTTCTTTACCCCGAGCTCATTTTTCAATATTTGCCGAATGGAATATTGCGATATGTTCAGCTCACGAGCCATTTTTCGGCTACTGCGACGCGGGTTTCGATCATGTCGCTTCTTTACTGTTTGAACCATTTCTGCTGATGTTGCTGTTTCTGCCACCCACTTCCTTGACCTCGGGCTACGCTACCAGTATCACGGTAACGAGCGATGTTACAAGACACAAAAGATTTATTCACATTTAAATGCTTGAGTGCTTTATCGATAGCCAATTGTGGTTTTCCAGCCAAATTTAAAAAAATGCCCCATCAGGCTTGAATTTCATCACTAATAACTTTTTTCTCGGAAATTCTCACCAAAATGCTTTTGTACCCTTGTAAACAATATAGTGAGCTGTCACTGGAATAATTTTAACCGCTGTCAGACGAGTGACTTTGAAATGACAGCAAGTTTGTTGCAGTTTTTTCGTCTCACCCTGTACATACGTTTTCGTAGAGCCCCCATATAACGAGACCTCCTGTTATCGGTATTTTGATTATTTTTGCTACTTTTTTGTTTACTGATTTGTCTAAAAATTGGTATTTGTAGTTCATTATGGGTTCTAGCTTCGGCAGCAGGATATAGAAAAATTTGGTCTACGTTTTCCTATAGCGCAAATATAGCGATACCCACCGATACTCGGTATTTTGATAATCCTAGTCATATTTACACGAAATTGTTTCAAACTTGTCATAATTTGTATGTATCTTTAGAAAATCCTTCTAACCTAATTACAATAAACAAAAATCTGCACTTTTTTTCATAGCATTGAGAGTTTCAATCTTTAAAAAACACATTTCGATCTTAATGACAACATCACATTTCCTGCAGGGCAATGTTACAACCAGTTCCTTAGACAATCTGGACTGATCTGTACACCGAATACGATTGTGTGCATAAACTGTTGCAGCCATAAGACCCAATGAATCGGAAAAATATCGCCATTGGATTGCATGGCAATGTGTCTGAATGTTTTCAATTTAAAATACAATTCAGATGAAAAATGATTTTGATATCATTTGAGGCGTGGCACAAAAATCATCATCAACATCAATGTGTTGGAAAGTGGTGCAGCAGATTTAACAAAATATTGCAAGTTGATGTTAACTGGAGGGAGATTGCAAAATGGTTAAACATAATATTGGCAAAATTTAAGAGGCCATTGTTAAATAGGGATAAAACATTTAAGTTAAATCGGACCAAACTTTAAGTGCCCTTCACCTTTAGAAATAAAGGCATTTTTGTCAAGATTCGGTGTACGAGCGGTATAAATATATCCCAATAGAACCATTTTATACCCTCCACCTTGGAAAGAAGGGTATATTAATTTTGTCATTCCGTTTGAACATCCTTAAATATTCGTCTTAGACCCCATAAAGTATATATATTCACAATCAGCATAAAATTCTAAGTCGATTTAGCGATGTCCGTCTGTCTGTCTGTTGAAATCACGATACAGCCCACATTATTTAACCTAGAGCTCCAAAATTTAGCAGAGCAATTTTTATTGTGTTTGGTTGGTATTGAACATGAGATATATTGGTCCACGCTTTGGTGTAGTCCCCATATAAAGGTACCTCCCAATATTCGGTATTTTGATTAGTATTGCCACATTTTTTCACGGATTTGTCTAAAAATTGGTATTTGTTGGTCTTAATGGTTCATAGTTCGTGTCTCGAAACATTGTAATTATAGGTCCACGTTTTGGTATAGCCTCCATGTAACGGTACCTCCCGATATTCGGTATTTTGATGATTTTTGCAACATTTTTTCACGGATTTGTATGGAAATTGGTATTTGTTGGTCTTAATGGGTTCTAGCTCTTTTAGCGAAACGCTGTATGTATACGTCCACGTTTTTGTATAGCCCCATATAGCCGTATTTTCCGATATTCGGTATTTTGATGATGTTTGGCACATTTTCCCATGAATATGTCTAAAAATTGGTATATGTGGGTCATAATGGGCTCTAATGTTTCCTTTACCCTAAGGTGGAGGGTATTAAAAGTTTGGCCCGGCCGAACTTAATGTTTTTTTACTTGTTTTTATATCATCCAGTATAGTATGTGTAACACATCGAAATATACATTTTAAACCCCGCAAAGTATATAGATTCTTAATCAGCATAAAATTCTATGTCGATTTAGCAATGTCCATTCTTCTGTGGAAATCACTCTAGCTTCCGAACGAAATGAAGTAGTTTGATACAATTTTACTCAAATGTGTATTATGTCTGCAGGACTTTTGGTATTAAATATGGGCCATGTAGGTCCACGTCTTCGTATAGCCCCTATGTAACGGTACCTCCCGATATGCGGTATTTTGATGATTTCAGCAACATTATTTACCGGAATTGTTTCAAATTTGGTATTTGAAGTTCGTAATATATACTACATCCTAAGACAGAAAATTGTCTGTGCAGGTCTATGTCTTCGTATAGCCTCATATAACGGTACCGCCCGATATTGGGTATTTTAATGATTTTAGAGACATTATTTACCGGAACTATTTAGTATATGAAGTTCGTAATGAATACTACAGCCTATGCCAGAAAATTGTCTGTGTAGGTCCACGTTTTATAAACCCCATGATACCGTCCTATATTCGGTTTTTTGATGATGATTTTGAAATCATCAAAATGTCGAATATCGGAAGGTACCATTATAAATACCAAATTTCAGACAATTTCTATTTAAAAGGTTTCCATCTAAGTTAAAATTATAAACATACAGGATATTTACAAATGAACTTATGTCCCTCATTACCAAGTTATGAGTAAAGTCGTATCCACAAGGACGAAACCAATAGCAACGACTTTAAGACCAGTAAGAGGCACAGGGTGTACTGCGTTTAAATACAAACCAAGGGATTGCGAGTGCAGTACCTCTAGAAGATAAATGAAACAGTTGGACAAATATGTACAAACAAAGAGTAAGCAAAGGCCTAAGAAATTAGATAATCGGTCCTAAATTAGATATACCTCCCATATAAATCTTCGTCCGATTAGCATTTAATTGTTAACAAAATGTGCAATATTAGTCCAAATAGGACGGAATTCGGCACATTCGACCAAATTTAGCCTAGAAGAAGGTATATCAAATGTAGGAAAAATTGGTCTTGATATAACTATAGCTCCGATATGTATTGTTCAACCAACCGACGTATTATGCACTCCACATCAACGATATTCGGAGATATGTATCAAATACAGCTCAGAAATAACGTTGGTAAATTTTATCGAGATCGGTACAGATTTGCATATAGCTCTCATATATATATTCGTTCGATTTGATTGTAACTGTGCACCAAAATTGTAAATTAGCCCAAATGGGATAGAATTTGGCACTAACAACCAAATTGAGCCTAGAAATAAATATATCAAATTTGGTGAAAATTGGTTCAGATATAGTTATGGCTCCCATATAGATTGTTCATCCGATTTTTTAAATTTGTCCTCTACAATCGTAATAGGCACTCCGTAGCAACGATATTGGGGGAAAAATATCAAATATAGCTCAGACATACCTTCGACAAATTTTATTGAGATCGGTTTAGATTTGGATATAGCTCTCATATATATCTTTATCCGATTTCAAGTTAATTTTGCACTAAATGGGTAATATAAACCCGAATTGAAAAGGCATAGATGCCTCAACAAATTTAGTAGAAATCGATTCATAAATTTAATTCTCAAAAATTCCCCATAAAAACTTTTCTTTGTTATGTGAAGCTCTTTCCCTTCACTTTCCAGCTTTATATTCCTTCACTAAATGTCAAATTTAATACCATTTAGTAATTTTCGTACGTTTAATACGTTTTCCAAAATCCACCTCCACACATCCACCCTACCTCAGAAAATGTAACTCTAATACCAAATTTAAGATTTCCTGCTCTATCCTTTCCTCAAATAACAAATTTAGTACCATTTAGTAATTTTCTAACTTTTTAGTACATATTTTCAAAACCACCTTCAAATCTCAACCTTGCAGACCAACAATGACCTCTATATCAAAATTTCAAACTTTCAGCACCAACTGCGCACCTAAATCGATATTGTACCAAATGTAGTATCATTTAGTACGGGTATTACAATTGGTATACATTTTGAAAACCAACCCTAGTTCGCAAACTTAATTCTTATACCAAGTTGTAGCTTTTCCTTTCACATAATACCAAATGGTACTAAATATAGAACTTTTAGTACTTTGAGTACATTTTTAGTTCTAGTTTCCAAAAACCGTTTGTGCATCTACCCTATATCCTATCATCGGCCTTCATATCAAATTTTACCTCTATCCATTTGACCAATTCAATAGATTAAAATTTTTGTACCTTCTAGTACTTTTAATACACTTACGGAATAAATAGTATCCTATATCCGTTTCCTGACTCAAAGACACCACCTCAGCAAATTTCAGTCATATAAATATTGTAACACGACTTCCGCTTTTTTGTAGATTATTTATTTATATTATAAATACTTTTTTCCGAAAATTGGTATTGGATGAATGAATAAAACTGGAATCCCGATATTTGTTATATATATATATATATATATATATATAACTCTTTTATTTTCAGCAGTTAAAGTATGGAGGTACTTTTAAAAATGCGTCCTTTATTTGTACAGAAACTACTAAATAAAACTAAATTTGGTATTGTGTGAAGGAATAAGGCTGGAATCCCGAAATTTGTTATTTAGGTGTCTGTGTTTAAGATATGGAGATATAGATATTTAGGATATTTCAACAAGAACTAGTAAGTGATACTATATTTGGTACTGGTTAAAGGAATAAGGCTGGAATCCCAAAATATGTTCATTAGGTCTCTGTTGGTGTCTGTGGTTAAGATATGGAGGTGGATTTGGAAATGAGCCCTATATTTGTACAAAAACTACTTAAATCTAATATTGATTAAAGGAATAAGCCTGGAATCCCGAAATTTGTTTTTTTAGGTCTCTGTTGGTGTCTCTGGTTAAGATATGGAGATATAGATATTAGGTAACCGCTTCCCGGTATCTAATATAAATGAAATTTTTATTTATTGTTGCCAAATCGACCAATACTATATAACTTTTATAAACCTTTATACCACCACAACAAAATCCCCTTCCTCTATTTTAGACCAACAATTTCCTTTGTGAATCCCTAACATTTTTGTTCACATCTCTAGACACAAACATGTCCAGTAGTGTGATAGCCTTCATAACACCATTACAACATTCACTCACTCTCCCGTTCATAATCTCGTGGCCAAGAAGGCCATACTTAAATGAAATTGGCAGTTTCACGGTCAAAAGCACAACACATTTTTCGAGTCCTTTCGCAATGAAACCAGGAAAAGAACAGATGAAGCAACCAAAGAAAAGGAAGACGACGAAAAAAATGAAGTTAATTTTGTACTTAAAATTGCTATTGGTGTTCTTAGTGGCTGCTGTTCCTGCATTTGCTGCTGCTGGTGGGCTGGTGTAGCATTTTTGATCGTTTTACTCCGGTTATTATTATGATTGCAGTATATGTCTGTCTGCTAAATTTTAGTTGCCTGCTGTTGCTGCTACCTTCCTGACTACCACTTATTGTTGCTGTTGCTACTAGGTAACTTGTTATTATCGTTGTTATTATAACAAAAAAATCCGCGTTCTACACTCTGCTGCTGCTGTAAATGTTGGCCATTTGGTTGTTGGTTAGAGAGTTGTACGTGTTGTTGCCAATTTAAATCAAGATCGCCATGATTGTCATGGTGCTGTTTCATTTTTATTTTTTGCTTTTGTTGTTGCAAATGGCCAACAGGAGGAAGACCATCACTGCAGGCATCAAAAAACAACAACGGCAACAAATAACAATGATAAAATTGAAATGAAAATGTAGTTTAACATAATTGCTAAAGGAAATGTTATCTGCAGCAGCAAACAGCCCAGTTGGTGTTTTTTGTTGCTTCAATTAAATGAAGGAAACCAAAAAACAACAACAACGACAACAACAACAAGGAACAAATAATATCAGAAGCAGTAGTGTTGTATCGCGTAGAGTTAGCAATCGGTGACCAGGGATTGAGTAGCCAGGAAGGGAGTATTTACATCATCGCGCTGTTAAATATTGACCATTGCGTAGAGGTAGAAAAATGGTTATGATATATTGACAAGTTGTATGGTTTCTTAAAGTATTGTTGAAAATAATTTCCAGTAATTATTTCAAATTCGAAAGTTGGTAATATTGACAAGTACAATGGGAAAATAGTAGTTTCCGATTTGGTACAAATGTAGCATATTGCAATATTTCTACTTAACTTGTAACATGTCCGAGTTTACTCGAAGTGTGCATAGCATGACGAGATTTTTATACATTGTATAAGAATTGTTATTAATAAAAATGTCGAATCTTTGTCGTAAAGGTACCATCGGGAGTAAACCTATACTCAAGATTTTCGAAGTTGGCTTTTTTTTGGAAGTTGTTATGATAAGCGAAGTTTCAACAAAATCGGATACCACTTCCGATTTATAATTTTAATTATCTTTTTATCATTTTTGTGAGAAGTTGTTATGATGACAAAATTTTAACAAATACCCCTTCCGATTTTTATGAGATTTATATTTTTTAAAATTTTGAATTTTTGTGAGAAATGTACAAGAAGCAGTGGACCAAAATGACCCAACTTTGTTCCCATATAGGTGTTGACATAAATAATAGGGAGCACAACGTTCGAAAAAGAATATTTACTCCAAACGTTGACTCTATATGTAAGAGAGAGGAAATGGACCGATTTTGTACTTCTATAAGCCTTATCGAGGCCTGTTAAAAATACAACGTTGAACTTATTTTACAAAAACGGAGACTCAATTCGCGTTCTGTGTGATACTTGTTATACCTTTACCACTCCAGCTACCGAACGAATCAAATTTAACTCAGATAAATTTTATGTCTGCAGGACTATTAGTTTTAAAAATATGCCATATAGGTTCACGTTTTTGTATAGCTCTCATAAAATTGTAGCCGCTGATTTAAGGTATTTTTAGTCAAAATGTTTACCCGAATTATCTGAATATAATAGCCCCATTAGAACGGTACCTTCCTGTATTTGCGAATTTTGAAGAATCTAGCAACATTGTTCAACGGAATTATATCAAAGTTGGTATTTAATATTGCTAATATGTACTTCTTGTCTGAGGAGAGAAATATCTACATAGCCGTCATATAACGGAACCTAAAGACATTCGGTTATTTTACTATTTTTCAATGGGATCTTTTAAGTTTGATTTTTGAAAAATGAGCTCGGGGAAATTCCAAAAAGTGCAAGAACTTACACCGCAACAAAAAGAAAATATACTCAAAAGAGCAAGAGTTGCTTCGCTTGGCCGAAAGTGGTGAACTGCCGAATTTGGTTTTCTCCGATGAGAAAGCATTCGTTGACCAACAGTTTGTAAACAAACAAAATGATCGTTACTTGCAAAAGAGGTCAACTGAAAATGTGCACAAGAACTCAAGCGCCGGCCATGGTGATGGTGTGGGCCGCCATAACAGCCGATTGTCGCTCTCCGCTCGTATTAATCGACCGTTGCATCAGAATATATTCGGCATTTAATATTATCGCGAAAATTTTCTAGAGGGTGTATCAAAGCCTTGGGCACGAAAACATTTTGGCCGCAGACCTTGGACATTCCAACAGGACTCAGCATCCTCGCACTCAGAACGCGGCAATGGCCACCAAAATGTGCTGATACCAATCCGTTTGACTATTGTGTCTGGAGTATTTTGGAAAGCAGGTTGGTACTAAAAATAGCAAAATGTCGGACACCTCAAGCAAGCGCTTCGCCGGGAATAGGCCAAAATGTCGCAGAGCAACATTGGGGCAGCGTGTGACGGTTTCGTTGCCCGCTTGAAGGCCATGATTCGTACCAAACGTGACCAGTTCGAACAAATCTAAACTTATTCTGAAATTTAATGCTATTTCCGACATTTTTTGCTTTCATTCAATAAAATCCAAAAAAAAAATTAAAAATTATGGCGTTTGACTTTGTTTTTATCTTACCCTGTGTACGAAATGTACTAAATGATACGTAATCTGGTATTATGAATTCTGGTATTTTGATAGCTGTGAGTGTAATGCGTTTAGATAAGGAGCCGTATTTGAAAATATCTACTTTTATATAGAGTGGAGAGAGGAAAATAAACATATATGAAAACAAGTAAGCAAAGGCTATAGTCGGGGCCGACGATGTGATAACCTACAACACTTTATATCCAAATCCATTTTGGGAGATTTCGTTTTTTAAATAATTTAGGTTTTTGACCCGGAGA
This sequence comes from Musca domestica, assembly GCF_030504385.1. Taxonomy (NCBI): domain Eukaryota; kingdom Metazoa; phylum Arthropoda; class Insecta; order Diptera; family Muscidae; genus Musca; species Musca domestica. Next base: position 1,532,759 of record NW_026712193.1, on the reverse strand, counting down.
ATTTGGCCAATATTTACGCACTTCGTAGCGTTGTTAAGTATTCAAAACTATTTCACACGAAAGTTGTGGTCCATTTTACAACTAAATATAATCCAATGGTCATCCAAAATGCTGGAATTCTTCCCTCTCCTAAACCCTCCTCTGATGCGAAATTCCGTGTCGTTAAGTTTTCAATTGTGACCGATAGAGCGACTACACAATTACAAACATTTAAATGTTCTAGGCCATTTTAACCTCTAAATATACATCTTAAGAGCAGTAGGCTTTAATTGTGACCCTAACCCAAATTTCGTGAGGATCAGACGATAATTGCGACATGCATATAATACCCTCAAAACGTAGTGTTGGGAGGAGGTTTAAAAATTTAGAAAATTTACAATTCAAAATTGTAAGTCAAATTGATAAAATAGCATACGATAACTCATGTGAAAAAAATTCAAAAATGGAACTAAAGATATTTACATTCTTACTGGTGATTTTCTTAGATTTTATCCTTTTCCGGCAACAGACCATTCCGAATTGATGGGAATTACGAAAATCGGCCTAGCGGTTCTTGATTTATAAGCAGAATAAATAAGATCAACTCTTTTAGATATATATTGTACCTATTTTGCTATATATCCGATTTCTTGGCTATTAGCATCACTGTAATGGTCAGAAGGTATCTTTAAATGTATTTGTGATTTGGCTGGGATTAAAAAAATATTCACGGTTTAGTAAAAATTGTCCTATTTTCGTACATAAATGTTAGGGTCAATTTTTCCCGCTGGTTTCTTTTATCCAGGTTTCTTCCCAGTCCTAAACTCTAACTCCATGTAAATTTTCGCGTCGATTGGTTCATAATTGTGGCATATAGAGCAACTGCAAAATCAGGAAAATGTTTTGTTTTTGGTTCATTTCAACCCCTAAATATCGTGCGATCATCTCCAAAAACAATAGGGTTCTATTCTGATCCTAACCCCACCTCCATTTTCAATTTCGTGAGCATCGGTTCATAATTGCGACCTGTATCTTGATTACAAATTAACATGGACAGAAGGATGGACGGACAAACACAGATAAATCGACTCATCTCGGTGGGGGAAAAGAAGTCTTCCCTCAAGAGCTATCTTGTCCTATGCCTTCTTGTTTTTCAATACTCATAATTTCTGGACCCTCGAAATTACTTTCATTTCGGCAATATTCACCCAGTCTACTTTCGATTATCTAACTATTTTCATTGAGCACTGCTACCTACCGATGCTGATGATGATGATGGAATTATTCAAATAATAAATATAATAATAAATAACAAATAAACCCGCCACCACAATAAAAACAATAACAATAATCACAATATTCAAATCTATTTATAATATCAACGATACGCGGAAGCGTAGCCATTTATGTGGAAGCTGGCATCCGATGCACCAAAAATGGCATATATGCGAAACGCATCACAAAAACAGACTCCAGCGCAATTCCGTTTTTTTTTTTTTTTTTTTTTTTTTTTTGTTTTGGTCTCGTACAGATTGATGATGATTTTCACTCCAGCTGCAAAGCCAAAGGCCTATATTATAACCACAAGGATTGACAATCCACTGGAAAAATTTAATAAAAATACATTTGGTTATTTGTAGTTGTTTTTGCGTTGTTGTCGTTGTTGCTGCTGTTGTTCTGTTGCCGATACTTGCTGGCTAGGCTGGGCCTTTGACTTTCCACGGCTGACTTGTTGTTGTTTTACATTTTTATAAATAAATTGTGAATTATTGCAAATAATCGGACATTTCACTTGTCACTTTGGCGGGTAGGACTGAACGACAACATGAAGCCTCGCACCAACCATTGGGATGATGGAATCCGGAGATGATGAGGAAGCAGCTCTTTTGCAATGAAGTTTGAAATGCATCCATGCTGTTATTGACCACCATCGTTAATTTTTTGTGGCTTTTAATGCAAATGTTGGTTTGCTTTTGGTCTGACCGTTCGTTCCGTTCCACTCTGTTCTGCTCATGTTCGTTTTTTTCTCTTTCATATTCAAAATTCCATTTTATTGAGTTTTTATTTCGAGGAGAGTGAAAATGAAGGTGGTTGTTTGGATGTTAATTTTTGTCGCGTTTTTAAATGGATAATGCATGTTTTTATTAAAAATACCACAGTTCTGTGTGCGTGTGAAAGTGTGTGTGAGTGCGCGCACACAGTCATACATATTTGGTTATACAATGGCGAGGAAAATAGACAGTAGTGGGAGAGCTGGTGATGGAGGTTTTTCAAATTAAATTTTATTTCACATAAATAAATTTAAAAATTTAAGCTATTTTATGGCATAAAGGAATAACTAGGCAATTCTGTGGTTTTAGAATTTTTTGAACTGGCTTTCAATCAGTTTGAAATTGAGATTCTCTAGTAACTGATTTAAAGTTTAAGACCGCTCTCATCATATTTATTTCTAACATTGTTAGTAACCAGATGGTTCTGTGGAATCCTTGTAGGTAACTTTGAGCTCTACTGTACCTTGCATGACCTATGGATACAAAGAGCTGCATGGTATGAGATTCTTCGCTCCCACACTTCAAATTTGTGTCAAAATCAGTCCATTCGTTCGTTGAGTTATAAGCGAAGAACCTAAAATAACTTAATTACAGGTTGAGATAAAAAAAACTGCAACCAACTTCAGACGACTATTATTTTTTAGCCACTCATCCGACAGCTGTTAAAATGATTCCAGTGACAGCTCATTATATTGTTTACAAGCGCACAAAAGCATTTCGGTGAGAATTTTCCCGAAAATAAGTTATTCTTAATGGAATTCAGGCGTGATAGTGTGATTTCTTTATATTTGGCTGGAAAACCACAAGTGGCTATCGTTAGAGCACTCCAGCATTTAAATGTGAATAAAACTGTTGTGTCTCGTACCATCGCTCGTTACCGAGATACTGGTAGTATAGCCCGACGTCAAGGAAGTAAACGGAGGAAAAATGCAACGTTAGCAGAAATGGTTCGAAAAGCAAAAAAGCGATTTGATCGAAACTCGCGGCGCAGTGTCCGAAAAATGGCTCGTGAGCTGAACATATCGCAATATTCCATTTGGCAAATATTGAAAAATGAACTCGGATAAAGCCATTGAAATTCCAACAAGTGCAAGAACTTACACCACAACGGGAAAAGTAGACTTAAAAGAGCTAAAGAGTTGCTTCGCTTGGCCGAAAGTGGTGAACTGCCAAATTTGGTTTTCTCCGATGAGAAAACATTCGTTGTCCAGTAGTTCGTAAACAAACAAAATGATCGTGTTTGCTTACCAAAGAGGTCAGTTGAAAGTGTGCATCTTCGGTTGGCCACTAGAACTCAAGTGCCAGCCATGGTGATGGTATGGGCCGCCATAACAGCCAATGGTCGCTCTCCGGTCGTATTAATCGACTGTTGCATCAGAATAAATAGCGAATATTATCGCGAAAATATTCTGGAGGGTATATTAAAGCCTTGGGCACGCAAACATTTTGTCCGCAGACCTTGGACATTCCAACAGGATCCAACACCATCGCACTCAGCACGCGCCACCCAAGAATGGTTGCAAAATGAGGTTCCTCCAGCTCACAATGGCCACCAAAATCTCCGGATACCAATCCGTTGGACTATTGTATCTGGAGTATTTTGTAAAGTAAGGTTGGCACTAAAAAATACTAAAGTGTCGCCGGGAATGGGCCAAAATACCGCAGAGCAACATTCGGGCAGCGTGTGACGGCTTCATTCGCCTTTTGAAGGCCATAATTCGTGCCAAAGGTGACCAATTCGAACAAATCTAAACTTATTCTAAAATTTGATGCTATTTCCGCCATATTTTGCTTTCATTCAATAAAATTAAAAAAAAAATATATATAAAAATTATGGTCTTTGACTTTGTTGCAGTTTTTTTTTATCTTTCCCTGTATGCCCTAAGAAGCCATATGTCTAAGGGTAATTTTGACCTTTTATGGGGATATGCCAGAAGAAATTGGACTATATGGCCTATATTCGAACTTAGTCTAAGTTTGACAATAATATTACCATGTACCAATTTTGAACCAAATCGGATGCTCCCTTCGAAAGTTATTGTACGCACCAGCCAGCCAGACAGAAGGACACCCCTAAATCGACTGCAAATGTTCTGAAACGTTATTTTGATGAGGCACGTTTAGGTCGTATCAAATAATATATACCCACGGTAGCCATAAGGTGGCGAGACTCTTAACCTTTGTAGGGTAGGTACTAAAGACTGACTAATGATGTATTATCTAAATTTTATAATGTACCAAGTGTGAATTATATCGGGCATTACCTCTCCTCAATATGAGAATTTTAATTCTAGATTGAAAAAGTTTAACTGTTTAACATAGGTTATGATATTGGGATGTGAGAAGTTTAAAAAAACACAGAGTCCACATTTTGCGAGAGGAGAGGTACTAGAAGCTGTGGGTCAATACTGTACACTTACGCACCTGATAAAACTCTATCACTACTTGTACATTTTGAGGGTTCCAGATATTGCCTATCTCTGAACTTGATTTAGAATTGGTTAATATTCGATCAAGTCGTATTCTCCCTTTGAGACTTATTGTGCGCAGCAACTGGACATGCCTAATTGCACTCCGATTGTCCTCGATTGAAACCACTATTTCGATTAGGCTAATTTTTGTCGAATGACAAAATTTCTATAGGCATCTGTATAAGGCTGACGATATAAATATTTACACTCATTGCTACATGGACATCTTTTTCTCCATTGTTTGAAATTCCTTCCAAGGCGAAATGTAAAATGGGAACTGGAATGGGATCCGACTCATGTTGCATAATTTATAGCAAATTAGGTTACATATGGGAGCTTTATTCCAACCTTAACAGGCTACTTGAACACTACTTGAAGGATTTTTTTCATAAATTTCACAGAAGGTCTATTATATCTGTTTAATCTTATAAGGACCCAACATTGTACCGTTTTTAATTGTTTAAGGTGTCAGTTGGTCAGATAATTAAAAGTATTCCTCAAGTATGTTATTAAAAAACAAGTAAGCAAAGGTTATAGCCGGGGCCGACCATGTGATACCCTACAACACTACAATATGTTAAAAGCCGCTTATGTCCAAATCTATTTTTGAAGATTTCGTATTTGAAATTATGCCCAGATATTATCCTTAGCTTTTTGTCCCGGGACATTTGCCCAATAATTACACACTCAGTCGTGCTGTTAGTTGTTGTAGCCCAATTTACAGCTAAATAAAATCTAATGGTCATCCAAAATTATAGAATTCTTCCCTGTCCTTTACTCTCAGTCGTGTCGGTTGGCTTCAATTGTGTGATCAGGATATTTTCTGTTTTTGGTTCAATTGAACCCCTAAATACTTTGCGATCATCTCCAAAAGCAAGAGGCCCCTCTTCCTGCCAGATTTTGTGCCCTTTGATTTATATTTGTAAACTTTAAAGCGGCTGCTAAATCAGGAACATTTTTTGTTGGTCCATTTCAACCCCTAAATATATTGCGGACATCAATAAAACAATAGGCCTATCCCTTCTGAGCCTAACCCTACCGTTTTCAAAATTTCGTGTAGATCGGACGATAATTGTTAGGTGAAAAAATATTACAAAATATACACTTCAATATTATAAGTCAAATTGAAAATATCGCATGCGATAAAAAATATGAAAAAATAAAAAAATGTCACAAAATATAACAAAATCTATATTAACATCTATATTGGAATCTTTTTTTTTTGCGATTTTTTTAAATTTTATACTTTTATGCTAAAAGGGCATTCTAAATTGACAAAATTGGTAAAAATCGGTCCAGCCATTCTTGAAATATATGCATTCTACTTAACATCCCCTTCCTTTGTCTATATACATTGTATATATTTTGCTTTTTATATCCGATATATTTACTATCGGCATCTACGTAACGGTCAGGATTAACCTGTTTGTCTATTTGTGATTTCGGCTGGATTAAAAATTTTCGCGGTTAATGAAAAATTTTATTTTTATTTAACACCAATGTTATGGTCTATTTCACCCACTAAATATTACCCGATGACCATCAAAATTGGAATGCTTCTGCCCAGCCCTAAGCTCTAGCCCCATGCTAACTTCCGCTTCGATTGGTCTATAATTGCGACCTGTAGAACAACTACAAAATCAGGAAATTTTTCAGTTTTTTGGTCCATTTCAACCCCTAAATATCATGCGATCATCTCCAAAAGCAATAGGGTTCTATTCTGGCTCTAGCCCCATTTCAATTCTAAATTTCGTGAAGATCGGGCCATAATTGCGACCTATAGAGTGATTACAAATTAACATGGACAGACAGACAGACGGACAGACGGACAAACATAGCTAGGTCGATTCGGCTCGGCGAGATAGGAAGATCCATATAATTTCCTATGTTGGAAACCAATATTTCGAGGTTTTACATAATTTTTGGCCCAATCAAACTTATAATACCCCCAACACATAGTGTTTTAGGGAATAAATATTAGTGGTATTCGTTTAATTTTGCGGTGTACAGGCGGCCCTAGAGGACCGAACCCCTTGCCTTATGGTTAGTAATTATTAATTGGTTTCGAACGATATTTGTGGCTTCATCGGTTTAACTAACCATATCTTTACACCATTTCCCGGTCGATCTATTTACATCATTTCTACTTTGACAAAACATTAAGACTTCAAATAATTCTATTTACCTACAACAACCTACAAACAATAAGAAATAATCTATCTTTGCAATAAATCTAACATTTCCGCTTAACACCCTTTACTATTTCCGGTTATTCTCTCTCAAAATAAGATAAAACTTTGGACACACGAACAATAGGCCTCCGCCAAGGGACTTTTACATTTCCGCCACGCACTATGCCACCATGCGAGCAACAATTTGCTTAGAATATGCTTAAATCTCTTTTCTTTCTTTGTCTCAGTCGGAGTGTGTTTTGGAAAAGTTTTTCTTTTGTTTGTCACAAAGACAACAAATTAAAACTTATAAATAAATTATCATTATCAAGTTCAACTAATAATGTCTCCCCAAACAGTTGTAACTTAAGGGAGAGGAGAAAGATTGTTCCTTGTAATTGAATCAGCAGAAGTCATTGCGAATGGCCAGAGATGTAATTATAAAAATCAACTCAAGGCAAAAACTCATTGACTCGGTTTTCTTTCCCTCTTCATAATGAACTTTCCAAAGTTGTATTTTTTTCTGTTGCTCTTAAATTAGATTTCATCTATACCCCCTCCCGCAGCCAAAAACACCCGCAAAAAATCAAACAACCAAAGGCGAACGTATGTATGTACTTCAACGAAGAAAATTAGTTAAATCCTTTTGGTGTTCGTTCCCTTTTGTTTTGTTTCATTTCATTTGTTTGTTAGCTGGGTTTTTGTTAATATTCGTGGCACGCAACGCATTTCATTTCGTTTCTTCATTATTCGAAAGCAGTCATGCGTCAAGGTGGTACTAATTTCCTTTAAATACACTTCACTTAATTTCCATTGTTCGAAGATGAGGAAAAGTGTTGTTCACAAGTAGAGTTTTGAAGTAGGGCTTTTTTGTTTTCGACTTTATTTTGGGAAATTGTTGTCCTTTTTTTGGTTACAAACATTAGCCATAATAATGCCCAAAAATGTGTATTTCAATTTAATTAATTAAATATTTTAATTAGTTTTAAATTGAAAATAGCCATTTGGGTTTTATTAACTATGTATTGGGTATTAAGGATATTTTTCAAAGAATTTTTAGAATCCACGTGTGCCCGTTTCTTCTCTACAACAATTTGCTTAATATCTTATCGTAGAGTCCTAAAAGACTGTAGTTAAATGCTTTGTAATTTAATTTCCAGTTATAAATATTTTAAAAAAATTATGATTAGAAAAATTTATAAAATCCAGGCCAAAATAGGCTGAACGTTTTTTTTTTCAAAAAAAGTGATTTAAACAAATATTTACATACTGTCGGTGTCGTTTCCAAGAGTGTAATATTTCATTTGCGTCTTTTAAGCAAAACGTATTTAAAATTTTGGATTTTGAATAGTGACCCTGGAAAATGTCATTCGCGTATACCTTAGAATAAGTTCTAGAGTTTCCCAGAAACAGGATTATACCCTCAGCCATGTGGTTGATACGGTCAAAACATGCCTTATCGAAATAATTGCTTAGATCACTTTTGGCCAAATCCGTTTTAGGACATTTCGAGTCGATCTAGCGTTGCCGTCCGTCTGGCTGGTGTGCACGATAACTCTCGAAAGATCTGGTCCAAAGTTGGTACATCGTCATATTATTATCAATCTTAGATCGTGTTCGGAGATGGACAATATCGGTCCATTCATTCTGGTTGCTCCCACGCAAAAGGTCGAAATTTTCGAAAAAAAACAAGTTAAGAGGTATCAGTCGGTTAGTGAATATAATGGCATGTGTGACATTTACAGAGAACGGGATGCTTAGTTCGGTTTTTATAAATGTTTTGGTTATTCACACTTGACCCTTTTTGGGGAGGTACCAAAAAGAATGGTCCGGTCTCTACCACCTTTATAACAGATCCTGTGTTGATAGAAATATTTAGCTGTGCCATGTCTATGTGGTATCGCATGTTTATTTCGCGTTTTATGAGTTTAATGCATATTCAAAATTTCGACCCTTTGTGGGGAGGTACCAGAAGGATTGGAACGATATATTCCATCTTAACACCAGATCTTGGGTTTAAAAAAATATTGAGATGTGTGAAATTTTAAGACAATCGAATTCTTACATCACATTTTATAAGATCTATAATTATTCAAAAATTTGACTATTTGTGGGGGAGGTACTTGATGGAGTGGACCGATATTGTCCATGTTCACACTTGAGCTATCACAGACGCAATTTTTAGGATTTGCAAAGTTGGAGCAAAATTGGATTATCGTTTCTCTTTCTGTGCAAAAAATACTTTTATTGAAAATTTCGACCTTTTATGGGGGAAGTACCTGAAGGAGTGGACCGATACATTCCATTTTCATACCAGATCTTGGGTTTGTAAAAATATTAGGATGTGTGAAATTTGAAGACAATCGGACTCCTCTTACATCACATTTTATGAGAGTTGTAATTATTCAAAAATTTGACTATTTGTGGGGAAGGTACTTGATGGGGTGGACCGATATTGTCCATGTTCACACCTGAGGTAGCACTGACGCAAATACTAGGATTTGCAAAGTTGCAGCAAAATCGGATTATCCTTTCTCTTTCTGTGCAAAAAAAAAAAAAATTAATTTCGATCATATGTTGGGATGGAGGTATGAGAAGGAGTGGACCGATATATGCCATCTTAACACCAGACCTTGGGTTAACATTAATATTGGGATGAGCGAAAGTTGAAGACAATCGGACTCCTCTTACATCACATTTTATGAGAGTTGTAGTTATTCAAAATTTTGACCATTTGTGGGGCAGGTACTTAATGGAGTGGACCGATATTGTCCATTTTCACACCTGACCTCGCACTGACGTAAATATAAATAAATAAACGTAAATATTAGGATTTGCAAAGTTCGAGCAAAATTGGATTATCCTTTTTCTTTCTTTCTGACCCCATCAGAAGGAGTGGACCGATATTGTCCATCTCCGAACTCGATCTAAGTTTGACAAAAATATTACAATGTACCCAGTTTGGACAAAATCGGAGACTCCCTTCGAGAGCCAGTCAGACAGACGGACGGACGGACATCGCTAGATCGACTCCAGATGTCCTGAAACGGATTTGGTCCAAAAAGACCTAGGGTCTAAGGCTGTTATTTCGACTAGGCACGTTTTGAGCGTATCAAATGATATATCCCCTTTCTAGCCATATGACTGAGGGTATAAAAAAATCGAAGGTGTAGAAATATGCTACACAAAATGTCACTATAAATCTCAGAATAAACAACATATCTATGTACAATTGTTTTTACTAAAATTTCGAAGTTAACATTATGTGTTCGCTTTTTATTTTTATTTAATATAATTATTCTACATCAAAATTCTAAAGAAGTTTCCAGCTCTAGTTTGAAGTATATTTCGCAACATATTTTTTTTGGTTCAAATCGGAAACTGCTTATTCTTATATATTGTGTAAAAATCTATCAATTTAATGTGTCCTTGTCAAAAGATAATCAGCAAATAAAACCCTTTAATTCCACCACCATTACCCAAAAAAGAAAAAAAAAAAAACTCAACAGAAGGTATTTCATCTGCTTAAATTCTCATTACGCTATCCACGAAAAACTTCGTCGTTTACAACAAAGACAATTCCCAATCCAAAGGAAACGACGAAAAGGATATTCATATGTAAGTAAACATTAACACATTTACTATGGAAAACTAATACTATTGACTTTTGTCCAAAGTGATTTATGTCCCCGGAGAGATACGTTTAATTATTCCCCAATGCAGTGAAACGTATACTGAGTGAATGGTAATACACACTCACACACATATATACGTCCTGACATGGCGAAAAGAAAGTACATTTAGAAATAACCCAAAGCGAAAGGACAAAATAACACAACACGGGAGTAAACATGTCCTGTGTACCCAGACATTGACTACAATCTGATATTGATACAACAACAAACGCAAACACAAATGACAATGAGAATGAGACCACGACGAGGACGATTGGATGGACGGACGGTCGGGCGATTGCAATTAAAATGCATTGTAAAGCAATAACTCAACAACAGAAACAACTCATTAGACACAAAACTTATAACTGCACACGTACACATGCACACAGACGAATGCACAACACTCACCCTTCCTAGCCCCCTCTCTCACTCGCCAGGAAAAAAACAACAACAACAACACTTACAAGTGGTCATAATTGAAGATGCCGTTAAAATAAAGTGACTGTAGCTATAGCTACTGTTTATCGCAATGACCTCTACTTCCTTAAATATGCCGTTACATGCGTGTGTCCCTCCCCTAAATGAGGCTGACAATCTCTTTTTTGGGTGATGGTAATGGCAAAGGGTTATATTTGTGAGTGTGTGACAAATTCGTTATGAGATATAAAGCGAATGGTGTGATAGTCCTTTGTTGATGATAAAGGATTTGCCAATAATTATTGGACAGAGTCGAAAAACATTACATATTATGGACACGTTGACAATCATAAAAAATCTGAAAAAGAGTTTGAAAGGCCTAGATTTTAAGTGATATAGAAAAGTTTTCCGAGAAATTCTTGAAATATTTATTAAAATTGATAGAATGGTCCAAATAGTTTAATGTTTGAAAATTAATTCATGTAAACGTTGACCGCAACTGCACCTCGAATTTTCGCAATTTTGGCATACTCTTTCCAAAATTTCGGCAGGTATTTCACGGAAAAATGCTTCAGTGTTGCCTTCCAATGAGTCAATTGAAACGGGCTCGTCTGTATAGACATGAGTTTCAGTTTGGCCCTACATAAATGGCCTAAGGGCGTCATCGGACGTGGAGAAGAATTTTAACCAATCTCGCCTTCAAATAAGTCCATTATTACGCGTGATGTGTGGCATGTGGCACCGTCTCGTTGAAATCACATGCCATCCAAGTGATTTTCTGGCATTTTGGGCAACTAAATTGGATATCATCCTACGACCGAGTTCACCATTCACAGTTACGTTACGATTCGCACCATCTTCAAATGGTACGGTCCAATGATGCCACCAGTCCATAAACCGCACGACGTATTGGTAGCTTTCGAAATGCTTCTGTCTGATCTTTACTCTAAATTCGACAATTCTGCTTATTTTCGTGCCCCTTGAGCCGAAAAAAAGCTTCGTCCATAATTGGAAAGAACACGCCTTTTATACCCTCAGCCGACAGACGTATACCCTCATCCAATGATCGATTATTTAAATATATTTTGACTTATGTTATAATTATTCAAACTCTTGACTCTCTATGGAGTGGAAGGATGGGCCAATATTGTTCATTTCATATTGGTAAATAAACACAATATAAATATTGCGACGTCCCAGGTTTGATTTATATTGGTAACTTCATCATAAAATTAAAATTCATCCAAAGTTTCTGGTTGAGAGAAATTTAAATATCATCTTTACAACATATATAAAGGATAATCCAATTTTGTTTCCATTTTGCAAATATTAATATTTGCAGCAGTGCTAAGTCAGATGCGAAAATAGAAAATAGCGGTCCACTCCATCAAGAACCTTCCTTGTCTTCAAATTACGCATATCACAATATTTTTATTAACCCAAGGTCTGGTGTGAATGTGGAATATGTCGGTCCATTTTTTCTGATACCTCCCCCACTAAGGGTCACAATTTTAAATAACCAAAACGATCATAAAATCCGAAATAAGCATACGGCTATCTTCATATATCAAACATCCCATATTTACTAACACAAGATTTACTGTGACGATGGGATATATCAGTCCACTCATTTTTGTACCTACCCTACAAAGGGTCAACACTTTGAATATGCATGAAGTTCACAAAACACGAAATTATCATCCGATTTCATTTGTACATCTCAGTATTCCCTCAATACAAGATGACAATTTCAAACATACCAACATATTTGCTAACACAAGATATGTTGTGAAGATCATATATATTTGCCAACCCTTTCTGGTACCTCACCCACAAAGGGTCACAAAGCGATTCTTTACCACTTGCTTTATCTAAATGTTTCTCTCAACCGGAAACCTGAGATTAATATGGAATTTATGATTTCTCATAAAAGTGCATATAAATGTTCGATTTTTTTTTGTAATTTTATCCATACCAATATTTTCATTTGTATTAGATGAAGTATGAAAATTGAATACTTCGATTAACGATATCTGGTACCTCACACAAAATTTTAACATTTTCTAAAAATTATCGCATATCTCATATAAAGTGAAGGAAATAAAGAATGTAGTCCAAAACTGCCACGTTTTTATATTTAGGTTCGATAGAATAGGGCAATATTGGTAAATTCCAAATTTAATATATGGATCCAAGGTTAGGTATAGCACTCATACAAGGTATCTGCAAGTGTATAGATTTACTTCTCGCAAAAATATTCAACGTAAATCTACCTTTTGGTTAGCTCCCGATTTTCGATATTGAAAGTTTTCGATACTTTGAGGGTTCTTGCGTAAATTTTCAACATATTCAGCTGTAATTTGATATTCCCTGTGGGTAGATTTACAAATATCCAATGTAAAAGTACCTTCGAGTTTTCAAAATTGTAACGTTAGGGCCAATTTGATTTTTTGGAGGATGTAACACTAATAAATCTCCTCTCCTCATAAATCTAATATTTCTTTTAGAATTGTTCCAACATCTATAATCGTACAACATCTATATGATTATACACAGGGTGAGATAAAAAAAAAACTGCAACAAAGTCAACTGCTATAATTTTATTAAATGAAAGCAAAAAATGTCGAAAAAAACATCAAATTTTAGAATAAGTTTAGATTTGTTCGAATTGGCCACCCTTGGCACGAATTATGGCCTTCAAGCGGCTAATGAAACCGTCACACGCTGCCGGGATGTTGCTCTGCGGTATTTCGATCCACTCTTGGGGAAGCGCTTGCATGAGGTGATCGACACTTTGGTATTTTTTTGTACCAACCTTGCTTTCCAAAATACTCCAGAAATACTTCAATATTCCATCGGATTGATATCCAGAAATTTTGGTGGCCTTAATGCGCTAGAAATGAAGCGAGGAACCTCATTTTGTAACCATTTTTTGGTGGCGTGCGCGGAGTGTGATGGTGCTGAGTCCTATTGGAATGTGCAAGGTCTGCAGCCAAAATATTAGCGCGCCCAATGCTTAAATACACCATACATAATATTTCGCGATAATATTCGATATGTATTCTGATGCCACGGTCGATTAACACAAGCGGAGGCGGCCCACACCATCACCATGCCCCGCGTTTGAGTTCTGGTGGTCAACCGGAGGTGCACATTTTCAGCTGACCTCTTTGGCAAAAACACGATCATTTTGTTTGTTTACAAAATGCTGCACAAGGAATGTTTTCTCATCCGAGAAAACCAAATTCGGCATTTCACCACTTTCGGCCAATCGAAGCAACTCTTTAGCTCACTTGAGTCTATTTTCTTTCTGTTGCGGTGTAAGTTCTTGCTATTTTTGGAATTTCAATGGCTTTATCGAGCTCATTTTTCAATATTTGCTGAATGGAATATTTTGATATGTTCAGCTCACGAGCCATTTTGCGGCCACTGCAACGCGGGTTTCGATCAAGTCGCTTCTTTACTTTTCGAACCATTTCTGCTGATGTTGCTGTTTTCTTCTGCAAACTTCCTTAACGTCGTGCTACGCTACCAGTATCACGGTAACGAGCGATGGTACAAGACAGATTTAGTGGCATTTAAATGCTGGAGTGCTCTAACGATAGATTTGTACGCTTGTAAACAATATAATGAGCTGTCACTGTCGGACAAGTGGCTTCAAAATGACAGTAGTCTAAAATTGGTTGCCGTTATTTCATCTCACCCTGTAGATGCTAGGTGATAATGGAGCATACTAGGTGATAATGGAGCATAATGGTCAAATTCAAAAACAATTTGATTTCATATAACTACCATACAAGTACTTTGGAATCAATAAGCACATTAGTTTTTTACATATTGACCTATAGCCCTCCAAGGTCGTAGGCTGACAATATATATTTGTTTTCTTTAAAAATTCTAGGAAATAAAATATCTAAGACCAATAACCAAATGAATGCAAATACCTATATTTTTTTAACTTATTCATAAAAATCCCATATAAGGCTAGATCAAACTCTCAAAGCCAATAGAGACGACTTTTTAATCCAAATTGTACCATTACCAAATTTACATTACGCCAGTATGCCCAACAGAAAAGGGTTGTTTTTTCCAATAAGAAATCCGCCAGCATCCGGCCGCATGAAAAAAGGGGGTGAACACCGTGTTTTTATGCAAACAGGATGCGAAGCTTTACAAAAAGTCATGTTTAACATCTTTAACGGCGTAGGCAATCCCGGCGACAATTGTACCACCAAACACCCTGCTGGGTTATGGAATTATTATTAACAACGATAACAGCAACAATAACAACAACGAGAGCTATAAGAAGAACCGCGGGAGCGGAAAATCAACAGCCGGGAATTTCTTACGAACAAGAGACCCAGTGGTAATAGCGATATAATAACAAAATGTTATTTTCTGGTTGGCTTTAATGAAAAACAGATGCCTTACATTTTTCCATTTCCCATTTTTTGCGCTTGACATAGTTTATACAGGGCGTTGGAAAAGTGTAAGATGCTGGTGCGTAATGGATGGTGGGGGGAGTCTGTAGAACGTGGAAAGTATACGGTAAGACACGTTTTTTTAAACCCTTTCACTTAGGGTGGCATTATGTTTTCCACCAAACTCAAGTGTTTTCTAATGGGTTTAAGCATCGGTTATAATAATTTGGCACCTATACTGCAATGGTATTGGGGTTTTTTGGGTTATTTTTTGATGGCGGATTGGGTTTTTTGGTGTTAAACAGAAATTAAATTATTTTGTGTTACGCATTTTTAAGGAGGCGTCTCCGACGTCTTTTAGAAGGTAAAAGTTTGTAAAGCAAAAGCAGGGTAATGAAAATTTACGCACTGTGGATAAAAATATGTATGGAAAAAAAAAAATAGAAAAGATCTGACTGTTTTTTTCGGATTGGCAATACATATATTAATTAAATTGAGTGTAAAAGTGGCCTTAAAAGGTGTGGGGTTGCACGAAATATGGACTTATGTTAAACATTTTTATAGTCATTTTCTGAACACTTATATACAACATAAAATCCGTCGAAAAACACTGTTCAAAGGAAAACCGTTATATGGGGACTATGTGTAGAATTTCAGACAATTCCAATGAAAAATACCGTTTAATGGGGCTATATGATATCGTAGACTGATATAGCCCATCTTCGAACTTGACCTGTGCAAAATGTTGGCTTCCTATTTTAATTCGTTTTGAGTCTACCGTGATTACAAGAGACGGAAAATATTACCATTATATAGAGGTCATGACAAATTTTTTATCTTCATCCACTTTTTCCTGCCAACTTGCGTACGGCCAACTGTACTTTAGACGAGAAAATTACTCAACTTCTGAAAAAACCTATATCCAAATCTGAACCGATCTTAATAAAATTTCACAGAGGTATTACTGGGATATATCTGCTATTCAGATATCACATATCAACAAATATCATTGTGTTGGGGTGCATATTTCGAATTGGGGGACTTAAACTTAAACTCGGATGAAATATATATTGAAACTTTACCTATATCTGAACCGTCTTTGACCAAATTTGACTACTTGCTTCTAGGCTAAATTTGATCGAATGTGCCTAAATCTATTTCTTTGGACGAATATTACAAATGTGGACCACAATGCATGAAATCGGTAAACAATATACAGGGTAAGATGAAAAAACTGCAACCAACTTCAGACTGCTGTCATTTCTAAGCCCCTCGTCCGACAGCTCTTAAAATTATTCCAGTGACAGTCCATTTTATTGTTTACAAGCGTACAACAGCATTTTAGTGAGAATTTTCAAGAAAAAAGTTATTCGTGATGGAATTCAAAGGTGATAGTGTGATTTCTTTATATGTATTTGGCTGGAAAACCACAAGTGGCTATCGTTAGAGCACTCCAGCATTTAAATGTGAATAAATCTTTTGTGTCTCGTACCATCGCTCGTTACCGACGAGCGTAGCCCGACGGCAAGGAAGTGGACGGAAAAACGGCAATATCACGAACGAAGCAACTCGATCGAAACCAGTGTCGCAGTGGCCGAAGAATAGTTCGAACATATTGCAATATTCCATTCGGCAAATATTGAAAAATGAGCCATTGAAATTCCAAAAAGTGCAAGAACAACACATCAACCGAAAGAAAATAAACTCAAAAGAGCTAAAGAGTTACTTGGCTTGGCCGAAAGTGGTGTACTGTCGAATTTTGTTTTCTCCGATGAAAAAACATTCGTTGTCCAGCAGTTTATAAACAAACAAAATTATCGTATTTACTTGCCGAAGAGGTCAGCTGAAAATGTGCATCTTCGGATGACCACCAGAACTCAAGCACCGGCCATGGTGATGTTGTGGGCCGCCATAACAGCCGATGGTCGCTCTCCGCTCCTATTAATCGACCGTGGCGTCAGAATAAATGTCGAGTATTTTCGCGAAAATATTCTGGAGGGTGAAGCGTTGAGCACGCAAACATTTTGGCCGCAGACCTTGGACATTTCCTCAGGACTCAGCACCATCGCACTTAGCACGCGCCACCCAAGAATGGTTACAAAATGAGGTTCTTCACTTCATTTCCAGCGCACAATGACCATCAAAATCTCCGGATACCAGTCCGTTGAACTATTTTGTCTGGAGTATTTTGGAAAGCAAGGTTGGCACTAAAAAGGTGTCACTTCAAGCAAGCGCTTCGCCGGGAATGGGCCAAAATACCGTAGAGCAACATTCGGGCAGCATGCGACGGTTTCATTGGCCAAAGGCGAGCAATTCGAACAAATCTAAACATATTCTAAAATTTGATGCTATTTTCGAAATTTTTAGCTCTCATTCTATAAAATTAAAAAATGTAAAAATTATGAAATTTGACTTTATTGCAGTTTTTTTATCTCACCCTGTATATCAATTTGGTTCAAACTTTGAGTCTCGTCAAAGTTCTTGTCATAGAAATGATTTTAAAACAACTCCTGTCCCCAGACAAAAACCAATGGAGCGGATGAGATTGGTGACTCTTTCCGAAGACTAGATATTCCCTTACATTATCATCTTTCTCCACTATAAACAAACGTTGATTTTATAAAAATAAAAATAATGGTGAAGATATATATCGAAGCTAAACCAATTCTTATCTGATTGCCAGCAATTTCAATTGGGATAGTTCTTCGACCAAACAAATGAACAATGCAAGATTTTTTCTAAATCGGACAATAAGGGCGTCCCATGCAGATCACCAAATTAGAATCACCAATTAGGAATTAGTGGAGATGAAAGGAATTCAACAGCGTTTCCGGAATTGTACCATGAATCCAAGCATCAAACGAGAACCGTAAAATCCAATCCCTCGCTTTTCTATCCACGCTGATCCTAAGACCTTACACACTTTTGAGGCTGGTGGCTTTATTTAATTTTTTTGAAATAGAAGTATTTCGAATACTTCGGGACATTTTCATTAAATTATTTTAAATTTCACATAAGAAGTCCTAAGGCGGAAAGTGGCCAATATAGATCCTCTCATAGGTACCCCTCGATATTGGACATGTTGATAGTTTTCGCCACATGCTTCAATAATATCGTCAGAAAATTGGTATTTTGAGTTTGGAAACACTCTGACTATACTAGTTCACATTTTGAAATAACCCCTAAATTCAGTTCTTGATTATTTTGGACACCTTTTCAACACAATTTTCAATAACTCCACACGCGGTATATTGACAGTTTTTCAACAGAATTTAAAACTCTAATCCAATCTCGTACACAGATTTTCAGAGATTTTTCGTTCACTTGTGGTTGAAGATGGAAAAATGTTAGTCCGTCCAATTTTAATTGTTTCTTTAAACTTCCAGGGCGACTGTAATGGAGCTTAGGTCCCGGAATATATTGTGGAAGGCTAAGACGTTTTATTTTGAGTCTGATTTTTTTTAGCTCTTAGGGAAATTATTGTCGATACATCTGCTGTCCCCTTCCTAGATTCTTTATTTATTCCTTCTTTTGAATTTAAATTATCTCGTCCCAATAGAATAACTAAAATACGAGGCGGTAAAATACAATTATCCCTGCTCAATGTTTTACCCCTGCCTACAAATTAAAAATGCATGGCAATACCCACTGTCCCTTAAGAAAAATGTACTTGCCCTTCAAAAAAGGGGTTAAGTTGCTTCACTCACTATTTTTCAATTATCCACCAGCCTGAAAGCTATGCGTGAGCATAATGAAAATTTCAGCATTAATTAGTTAAAATAACAATTTTCCATTTGAAACAAACAGACATCTTGGAAGGACCAAACACGGCCAGTCATCGAAGTGGATGATGATAGTCGGCCGGCTGGTTGGTGGCTTCGTGGCAATGGAGAGGTCATAAAAATTCAACTAATTTTTAATTACATTACCAAAATGGCTATGGCTATTCGAGTCATCTAAATACGGCTACAACCTGTCACTAGATAAGGCAAATGCATAATTTTATGGGAAATTACGATTAAAATTAGAAATTATAATGCCATACATTAGCGAAAACACAACCGAGTGGATAGAAACTAGAAGGATGCTGTTCTTTATTGGACATCTGGGAAGGATAATTCTAGCTACTATCTCTCTCACTCTTTGGGGAGCAAACAAATTTTAAATTAAATTGAAAACATTAATTGACATTTGGAATGATTATTATTATAAAATTCTATTCGGCTGATATTTTTATATATTTTAGTATTACCTTTTTTGGGGGTTTGTATTACACGGCATTAACGTTTGTATTTTTAGCCCTGTAAGTTTCTGAGACATATATCTGTGGTTTTGTGACCACCATCCGCTTATGTGGCATTTGAAATATTTTGAAAAAAAAAAACCTACTCACTTTTTAGTGACATCCACTAATTCATTTAAAAAATATGTGTGTGTGTGTGTTTTAAATTCCATCCTCTCTTGTGGTAATCTCAGCTGAATACGCGCAAAAATAAATGCAAACTTTGCATTTTGTTATGTCGCCGCACACAAAGGACAGCAGCAGACGGTATACCAATCAAATAAAATATTTATTATTTAACCGTGTAATTATTTGGAATATAAATAACAACGATATTTACTGGCATATCAATGACAAAGTGTGGCACAGTGTTCGGTCAAACTCGACTTTTATCGAATTGAACTTAGATCGAGGTCAGAGACGAAATTTCAAAATTCTGAAAAAAATGCAAGTCTGATATTGAGCGTTGGGAGTAAACAATATGCGAGGGCAGTTCAGAAACTCCTTAGCGTAGCGCAAAAACGCGATGTAAACAGAAACAAGTTAAGTGTTTTGCAAACTTCCATCTCTTTTATGAACACATGTTAAATTTTGTTCCGATATTTTAATCAACGGATAGAATTGCTAGAAAAGCCTTGGACTAAGTGTATTGAAATTTCAGGAGATTATATTGAAAAAATCAAATATTTTTGAAAAACTAACTATTCTCTTTCATTAATATGCTAAGAAGTTTCCAAATCGCCCTCGTAGTTCTAACTCGGCAAATCGTAATATTTTGATAAAGCTTGAGTCTGGTGCGAAAATATGCAATTGCACCTGATAAAAGATACAATTTTTGAATAATAATAACTCTCGTACAAAATTTGTACACGATTTTCTTCAAAGTTCGCACAACTTATGTTGTAAAAGTGGAATATATTAGTCCAGTGCTTCCTCGCACCTGTTCTGTGTATCAGCTAGTAGTTATCATAAAAAATAAATACAATTGTGATCTAGTATAATAATGGTGCAATGGCGAGGGTATATACCTATGTGTTCACCGCATAATACCCTCCTCTTTTTAGCAAAGAAATCCTTTAAAAATAACAAGTAAAAAAGCAGCTAAGTTCGGCCTGGCTCTTTTAATACCCTCCACCAATTTGAAGGAACTTGAAAATTTTTAAAGAAAAAAATGAGTAGAAAGATATCTCTTGTGTTCCTTCACTAATTTTTTGTCATAGGGTGTAGTGCCGATTCCGAACTTCAAATACGAAAAAAATCAATTCCGGTGAGTAATGCAGCTAAAATCATCACCTCATCCTATACCAAAATGTGGACTTGCATACGCTATTTTTTTATAGGCTGTAGAACCCATTACGAACTTCGAAAATATCTCTAAAATTATCAAACTACCGAATATATGGAGGTACCATTATATGGGAGCTATATGAGAATGTGGACCGACATGGGCCATTTACGAACTTAACCTGCCTACTGGCAAAATACAAATGTGTAAACAATTTTAGCTTTATATCTCAATTCGTTCTAAATATAGCGTGATTACAACAGACAGGCACGCAATACACACAGACAGATGGACATGGCTAAATCGACTCAGCATTTTACGCTGATCAAAAATACATATACTTTCTTGGGTCCAACCTGAGTATTTCGCGGAGTTACAAACGGAAAGACGTAGAATGGCGGAGGGTATAAAAATATAGAAAATTAATATTCGAAATAAGTCTATCTAATTTAAATCCACATACCCCTGAAATCGGCTAGAAACTACAATGAGTACCTTCAACATATAATAAAAAAATGAGGTTTTATTGGAAAAAATACCCAAAATCGGGAGATATCGTTACAGGGCACATTTCGAAAACGTGGACAACAATATGACCTATACATTTAGTATCCGATAGAGATGAACTTTTCCACAAATCATTGGCTTGGCCAAGGAAGAATTCTATTGAAATTGGTGATAATCGGCCCAAACTTAAATGTGTAATATTCGTCCAAATGGGTATTTCGGCACATCCGACCGAATCTATAGCTCCCATATAAATGTTTCATCCGATTCGATACTTTAGTCCCTCACTATAGTGGTATGTTCTATATAATAATAATAATAATAATAATAATAATAATAATAATAATAATAATAATAATAATAATAATAATAATAATAATAATAATAATAATAATGATGATAATAGTAATAGTAATAATAATAATAATAATAATAATAATAATAATAATAATAATAATAATAATATTTATTACTAAATATCAGATACAGCTCAGAAATACCTTTGCCAAATTTTATCCAGGTCGGTTCAGATTTGAATATAGCTTCCACATACTCACGGGTTTTGTGCACCAAATATATAAATCATCCCTATTTTGATAATTTTGGAAATACTTTTCACCGGATTTACTTCAAATTCGGAGTTTGAGGATTGCAATACTACTTAGTTCGTATAGCCCCCATAAAGCAGTATCCTTCAATATTCGCTACCTTTTTTCACAGAATGATCTCAAACTCGATGTTTGAAGTTCGTAATTCCGCTTTCAATCTCAAGTTTTTTCTTTTAAATGGTGGAGGTTCTTCAATTTCGGCCCTGCCGAACTTAGCTGCTTTTGTGCTTGTTATACCCTCAGCCATATGGCTAAAGATACGGTCAAAACGTGCCTAGTCGAACTAACGGTTTTACTCCATGAAATGCCTCACCCACAAAGGGTCAACATTTTGAATAATTATAAATCTTGAATAATTATAAGTCTATGTGATGTGAGAATCCGATTGTCTGAAAATTTCACACATCCCAATATTTTTATAAACCCAAGATCTGGTGTAAAAATTGCGGTCCACTCCTTCTGGTACCTCCCCCACAAAAGGTCGAAATTTTTAATATTTTCTAAAAAATTATTACATATCTCATACAAAGTGAAGAAAGTATCCAAAGTAGTCCATGACTGGAATGTCGCAATATAAATATTATATCATATTTATTCCGGTCCGATACGAAATAGACAATATTGGACCATTCCTTCGGAACCTACTCCCAATTTTGAATAATCATAACAGAAGTCAATATATAATAGCTGCACGTTGGCTTATGGTATAAATCTGTCGGCAAAACCGACTGAACATTTTTAAATTGTTTTCATTTCAAGAAAAAATATTTGAAATTTTTTGATTTGTCTTCCTTTTAGTATTACTTATTATATTAGATGTCAATATATATTTTTTTGTTATTTTCTTTAACGTTTTCCAAACACTGTGCCACATTTACTGCAAGTTCCTACCAATGTTTCATCTGTCAATTTGGTATCATTTGAAATGAACCACAAACAAGGCAAAAAAAAAAAAAAAAAAAAAAAAAAAAAAAAAAAAAAAAAAAAAAAACTCGAACAATGTTGCATAGTTCATGCGGTACTGTTTTTTGTGATTTGCATTGAACGCGAATGAATTTTTGCTGAATTATGCATTTCCTTTCGGGGTTTTCTATAAAATGAGATATATGTACACATACATACATCTGTACGTTCGTTGTGGCCCTTTTTTTGTTGCCTTTTAGTAGAATTAAAAATATTTTTCCGCTTATTTAGCTGATTTTCTCGTTGACTGGTGGTTGCCATGGATGTGTGGGTGTGTGTGAGGATTTTCCAAAATGAAAACAAAAAATAATAAAAGCTCAGAAATGGAACTGTTTAAATACGTTTATAATTGAAGTTTTTACAGACAGCTGAGGTTTGTCATTCTGGCATTGGCCATTAAATAATACTAGCAACGTTTATATTACGAAATTCCTATAATATATTCCTTGGGCCTCACTCACAATTGGTACTGGGTTGAGAGCGATGCAGACACAAGTCCAAACGGATATATCGGCCATTTTACAGGAAACGGATAATGATGTGTAGCCAATGGTTGAGTGTTTGCTTATTTGTCCGCACATGTTGGTAGGAGTTGTAATAATTTTGCTGCGTGTGTGCGTTATTGTGGTTCCCGAAAACATTGAAATGTGTGTGGCTTGATTTGTTTGTTCTCATTTTATGTGTGTTCAATTGTTTTATTTAAAAATTAATTTGTATGTACATATAGTAGAAACTATATGATTAATATGGGTAATATTTATTATAAAATTAGATGTTGGGGTCCGGCCGCCTCCATTTAACGTGAAAAAGTTCAAATTGGGGTTCGATACATTGATTGTCCGAAATTTTCAGTCCCTTACTTCTAGCGAAAAAATCTATCTTCTGAATAAGCTTAGAGCACATGAATCTACTCTACGAAACAATATACAAAGATTTATCTCAGAGAGTACTTCGCAGTAGCTCTTATTGAAGATCTTCATAATCTTTAGATTTTCCAAAGCTTTTCAAAGAAATTAGATTTTCTTTTATAGAATATCTGTAACCACTTCTCATAGCAGGTATGTAGATCTTCTCACAGAAGACTTATTGACCTTATCACGCAAAATATTGTAGATTTAGGAATATACAGTGTGAGATAAAAAAACTGCAAAGTCAAGCGCCATAATTTTTACATTTTATTGAATGAAAGAAACAAATGTCGAAAATAGCATCAAATTTTGGAATAAGTTTAGATTTGTTCGAATTGGGTACCTTTAGAACAAATTATGGCCTTCAAACGACCAATGAAATCGTCACACGCTGCCAGAATGCTCTGGCGCTGCTCTGCGGTATTTTGGCCCATTCCCGGTGAAGCGCTTGAGGAGATCGACACTTTGGTATTTTCTAGTGCCAACCTTGTTTTCCAAAATAATCCAGACACAATAGTCCAACGGTTTGGTATCCGGAGATTTTGGTGGCCATCGTGCGCTGGAAATGAAGCGAGGAACCTCATTTTGTAACCATTCTTGGAGCGTGCTGAGTCTTGTTGGAACGTCCAAGGTCTGCGGCCAAAATGTTTGCGTGCCCAAGGCTTTATTTATTTTCGCTATAATATTCGGCACTTATTCTGATGCCACGGTCGATTAGTACGAGCGGAGAGCGACCATCGGCTATTATGGCGGCCCACACCATCACCATGGCCGGCGCTTGAGTTCTGGTGGCCAACCGAAGGTGCACATTTTCAGCAGACCTCTTTGGAAAGTAAACACTATTATTTTGTTTGTTTACAAACTGCTGGATAACGAATGTTTTCTCATCGGAGAAAACCAAATTCGAAAGTTCACCACTTTCGACCAAGCGAAGCAACTCTTTAGCTCTTTTGAGTCTGTTTTCTTTCTGTTGCGGTGTAAGTTATTGCACTTTTTGGAATTTTAGCGGCTTTACCCAGAGCTCATTTTTCAATATTTGCCGAATGGAATATTGCGATAAGTTCAGCTCACGAGACGTTTTTCGGGTTTCGATCAATTCGCTTATTTTATTTATTTCTCGTTTTTTTTTCGCCCTCTTCCTTGACATCGGGCTACACTACCAGTATCACGGTAACAAGCGATGGTAAGAGACACAAAAGATTTATTCTCAAAATTCTCACAAAAATGCTTTTATATGTTTTTAAACAATATAATGAGCTGTCACTGGAATAATTTTACAGCTGTCGACGAGTGGCTTAGAAATGACAGCAGTCTGAAGTTGGTTGCAGTAGGAGCTATTTTAAAATCTGAACCAATCTCAAATACAGATTCCAAGTTACATTGAAATTGGAGATACATATCGTGTTTGGTGTATTAAATACCTTATATCGGCCGAAAATGTATATGGAAGCTATATTCAAAACTCAACCGATTTCAATATAAAACTCAAACTCATTTTCGTACCGAATTTCGTTACTCATTCCGAATTACTTTGGAATCGGACAGATATATCGTGTTTGGTCCATCAAATACACGAAATCGGCCGAAAATATATATGGGATTTCAATATAATTTGATAAATTGAGTTTTGTACTTAATTTTGTTACACATTCCAAATTTGAAGACTGCATCTGTAACCGATCAATAGATATGTGCAAACATAATCTAACATTTTTAGAGGTACATTCGATTATGATGCTATGTCTTCAGTTCCAAGTTGAATTTCAAAAAAATAATTAGCCTATGTTACTTTTAGTCGATGCCTTAATATATATGGAAATTTTCTGGAAAATCTATTCAGCGGTTTGTGAGTTTATAAATTACAAACAAACAATCAAACGTACAAACATTTTCCTCTTTTATAGATATACAGGAATATGTGTATATTCGTATTTTATAGAAATGTTTTGCGGGATAAACCAGTAATCCTGGACGAAGTACCCATTTTCAATCATTCTACAATTTTAATAAAAATATTGGGATGTGTAAAATTTAAAGAAAATCCAACATTTCTATGAGCCTTTTGTTTATTCGAACTGTTGACCC
The DNA here is from genome assembly GCF_030504385.1 of Musca domestica. Lineage (NCBI taxonomy): Eukaryota > Metazoa > Arthropoda > Insecta > Diptera > Muscidae > Musca > Musca domestica. The sequence continues at coordinate 1,506,934 of NW_026712193.1, read as the reverse complement.
TTAAATGGGGAATGTGCCAGAAGAAGTGAACCCATATTGTCCATACTTGCACCTAATACGAATATAAGATTTGCAAAGTTTTTATAAGCACCAATTTTTGTTCCTTGTTTTATTTTTTTTTTTAAATATTGCCCTTTTGTTTTGGGAGATAACAACAAAATTTACCTATATTGGCCAACTCTAAATTTAACCTAAGTTTAATAAGAAAAACCAGTAAAAAAGTCTTAAAGTCGGGCGGGGCCGAGTTTATGATACCCTACACCACTTTGGTAATTTAGCAGAGCACCGCATAACAATTAAAAGTTTTTATGGGAGAATTCAATCACACACGCTATGATTATAATTATTATTTAAAGTTCAAAGGACTAAACATGCCGAAGCATTTGTATCTTTTAAACTCGGACTTGAATTGACCATTTGGTGCACACTTAATTGGAAATCGGATAAAGATATATATGGGAGCTATATCCAAATCTGAAACGATCTCGATAAAATTTAGCAAATGTATTTCTGAGCTGTATTTGCTATATTTCCCCAAATATTGTTGTGACAGAGTGTATATTACGGCAGCGGAGGACAAAAATAACAAACCGGATGAACAATATATATGGGAGCTATAGCTATATCTGAACCGATTTCGATCAAATTTGGCATACTTATTTTCAGGCCTAATTTGGTTGTATGTGCAAAATTCCATACTATTCGGGCTGAAATTACACGTTTGGTGCACAATAAAAGGCAAATCGGACGAAGATATATATGGGAGCTATATCGAAATTCTTACTGATTATCTCCAATTTCAATAGGGTTTGTCCTTGGGCCAAACAAATGATCTGTGCAAAATTTCATCTGGATAGGGCAATAAATGCGATCTGTACTTTGTTTACAAAAATACATGGACAGACGGACAGACAGGCGGACGGACGGACGGTCATGCATAAATCGACTCAGAATGTGATTCTATGCAGATCATCAAAAGGAACTATGGGTCTTTCTCGTTTTCTTTTGCTGTTACAAACAAAGGCACAAAGTCATGATATCCTGACCACTTTGTGGTGTAGGGTATAAATATTACGATGTGCAAAGTTTGGACAAAATCAAGAGTTATACAGACAGATGGACAGGCAGACACCCTAGATCGAATCTAAATGTCCTGGAACGGACGAACGGACGAATCATATTATATATACCCTCTATAGCAAAAGTGGCTAAAAAAATGACTAAAAGAACACTGAATAATTGAGATGAAATTTTGAAGTATTCTACGAAATAATTCCTTTTTAAAAATAAGTTACAACCAAGATTCCCAAAGGCAATGCTCCGCCTCCCACACATTGAACTCTATTTTGTTGCACAGTGTAATATACTTCTTCTGATCCCTCCCTCATAGATATTCAATTCTCTCCAAAATTTAAATGTTTAATTGTCATTGCATTGAAATGAATACCCTGTTAAACATACACATTTTTTTACTTGTGTGTTCGTGCAGTTTTATGAATGTGTTTGTAATATTATTTAATATGCACATTTTAATATAGTATTTATTAAATTTCATTTTTGTATTAATAAACAAAAATGTCAAGCAATTTGATATTATTGCTGTCGTTGCAATTGTCCATTTGTTGTTCGTCGTCCTATTCGCAGTGATGTTGATGATGCCGTTGCTGTTTTTATTGTAGTTCAACTTTCGTTTGTTTGTTCGTTCGTTTGTTCACTTACACAGTCGTCTACTGCTGCTGCTGCTGCTGGTCCTGCCGCCACTGCATTGCTGCTGTCATGTTATCATTCGCAGCAAGTGGGCTTTTTGGCCAAGTAATGTTAACTTTGTGTAATGCAATCCTAGGCCATATTGACCAAATATGAGGAATGTATTTTAATTAAAGTTGTAAATGCTGACATTTATTTTTTTGCCTTCTGTGTTCGTTTGTTTGTTTGTTCGTTCGTTTGGTTGGTTGAATAGCAAATAAGCAAAAAAAGAAGGACAAACGAAAAAAAAATCTCCAACGAACTAAGTGGACATCATTAAAACGGAAGCTAAGGGAATTATTTAGACAGCAACTTCGAACCAACGGGATGTGGAGAACAGCCGTGTTTTGCGCAAAAAATGAAAGTTTTATGAACCAAGTGTCAGCCAAGTAATTATGAAAAGTGTCAAATATTCATACAAAATAATATGCAGCGAATTATGTTATTACAAACATTAAAATTATTACTTTTTCTGAATGTTTGTGTATTCTGTAGTTATTTTTTTTTTTTTTTTTTTTGGGGATGGGATTTAAATGTTAAAAAATATTAATTTTTAATATAATTTTTTTATTTACTTTTTTTGTTACAATTTTACGTTGTTGCATTATTGGCGCATTGAATCGCATTTAAAACCTAAAAATTAGGGCCAAATAGTAAGGTGTATTTTTCATAAATATTTTCTTGGGGTCGGAAATATATGGACATTTGAAATTTGGAAGTAAAGTAAGGTATTGTACAGAGCTTGATATTTTTGTATTATATACTAGCTACTTCGTCAGCGTAAAGTCCAACTTACAATTTTAGCTTTTTCCAGTCAGTTCATATTAGGCCTTTTTCGTACTCACAATACAAAATTTGTTCAGCTTGACAAAATTTTTTAATCAAATCGTACTAAATTTTCAGACTATTAAGGATTTATATATTATTTAAGATTCTTCTCTTTTCGAAAAGAAGACTAGGAAATATTTACCTTTTGTTCCACAAAGTCTTCAAAATCTTTCATTTTCAAGTCTACCGAGGAGAATATTAGTAAAACCATTTCACAATGAACCCACATCCAATTTTGCTGTCCAAAACCATTTCAAAGTCTCCATATGAAAACCCTAGAAACCAACAGTGCCCTGAATATTTAATTTCAGAATTTCAGCTTTATCCTTTCACCCAATACAAAAATAAATTAACAATTAGTGCGTATATCCAAAAAAAAAATTATAATAAATAAATCTTCTCTCAATGCTGGACACCAACAGCGACCAGAGTATCATTTTGTACTTTTTGAGCCATTATAGTACGCAAACAATCTCAACCACGAACACCGACAGTGACATATACAGGGTGCGATAAAAAAACTGTAACAAAGTCAAACGCCTTAATTTTTAATTTTTTTTTTTAAATTTTATTGAATGAAAGCAAAAAATGTCGGAAATAGAAAATTTTAGAAGAAGTTTAGATTTGCTCGAATTGGTCACCTTTGGCACGAATTATGGCCTTCAAACGGGCAATAAAACCGTCACACGCTGCCCGAATGTTGCTCTGAGGTATTTTGGCTCATTCCCGGCGAAGCGCGTGCTTGAGGTGATCGACACTTTTATATTTTTTAGTGCCAACTATGCTTTCCAAAATACTCCAGACACAATAGGCTTACGGGTTGATATCCGGAGATTTTGGTGAGGAACCTCATTTTGTAACCACTCATGGGTGGCGCGTGCCGAGTCCGATGGTGCTGAGTCCTGCTGGAATGTCCAAGGTCTGCGGCCAAAATGTTTGCGTGCCCAAGGCTTTAATACTCCCTCTAGAATATTTTCGCGATAATATACGGAATTTATTCTGATGACACGGTCGATTAATTCGAGCGGAAATCGACCAACGCCTGTTATGGCGGCCCACACCATCACCATGTCCAGCGGGTGGCCAACCAAAGTTGCACATTTTCAGCTGACCTCTTTGGCAAGTAAACACGATTATTTTGTTTGTTTACAAACTGCTGGACATCGAATATTTTCTCATCGGAGAAAACCAAATTCTGCAGTTCACCACTTTCGGCTAGGCGAAGCAACTCTTTACCTCATTTGAGTCTATTTTCTTTCTGATGCAGTGTAAGCTCTTCCACTCTTTGAAATTTCAATGGCTTTACCCCGAGCTTATTTTTCAATATTTGCCGAACGGAATATTGCGATATTTTCAACTCACGAGTCAGTTTTCCGTCACTTCGACGCGGGTTTCGATCAAGTCGCTTCTGTACTTTTCGAACCATTTCTGCTGATGTTGCTTTTTTCTTCCGTCAACTTCCTTGGCGTCGGGCTACGTTTCCAGTATCACGGTAACGAGCGACGGTGCGAGACACAAAAGATTTATTCACATTTAAATGCTGGAGTGCTCTAACGATAGCTACTTGTGGTTTTCCAGCCAAATGTAAAGAAATCACACTATCAGGTTTGAGTTTCATCCTAAATAACTATTATTCTGGAAAATTATCACGAAAATGCTTTTCTACGCCTGTAAACAATATATTGAGCAGTCACTGGAATAATTTTAACAGCTGTCGGACGAGTGGCTTAGAAATGACAACAGTCTGTAGTCAATATACATCAAATTTGATCTCTATCCCTTCACCCAATACAAAATATTATACTATTCAGTACTTTTCATACAATTATAGTACATATTTCCAAGATCACCACCATATCTCAATTCCAGATACCATCGATATCAAATTTTAGGATTTCAATTCTATCCCTACACCCAATACCGTATTTAGTACCACTTAGTACTTTTCGAACTATTTAAGTACACACTTTCATAACCCCAATTCCAAATACTGACAGGGCATCCATATCAAATTTCATAATTTCATCTTTATCCCTTCACCCAGTACTTACTTTTCGGAAAAATATAGAACGGATTTTCAAAACCACCTCCAAATCTTAAACACAAGATATAAAATTTCGGAATTTTATCTCTATATCTTCATCCAATACCAAAGAAACATTTAGTATTTTTCTAGTATCCCAATACCAAATTTCAAATTCCAAGAACTGCTGTTCTCCCAATTCCAAAGTGTACCAAATATAGTACTATTTAGTACTAGTATACATTTTCAAACCTCGATTCGCGTACCAAATGTCAAGTTTTCTGCTCTATTCGTTCACATGGTCCCTAGTGGTACCATTTTAGAAAAAATCCTTTGGTAAATCTATTCTGCATTCCATAAGTGAGTCTCATTCCGTTTGTCCAACACAAAGTATTAAATTTGTAGTACTTTTCGTACGAATTTCCAAAAACACCGCCCTTTCACACGCCTACGCACCAAGACTGACCCTAGTGCAAAAAATTAAAATATTCTAGCTTCAGCCGTTTCGTCTGGACATTGATTCTCAGTCAGTCACTACTTTTTATACCCTCCACCATACATAGTATTCGTCATTCCGTTTGTAACTCTACGAAATAATAATTTTAGACACAACAAAGTATATTTATATTCTTGATCAGCGTAAAATTCTAAGACGATTAAGTCCCGTCCGTCCGTACATCTGTCCGCTGTTGTAATCATGCTTGAGTAAAAACTAATTAAGATCGGAAGCTACAATTTAGCACAGATCAGTCTTTTGTGTGCAGGAAGGTCAAGTTCAAAGATGTCCTATAGCGGTCTACGATATCGTATGGCTCTCATACAACGGTACCCATCGATATTCGGTATTTTGATGATTTTTGGCACATTTTTCAATGGAATTGTCTGAAATTCTACACAAGGAGTTCCTTCTGTGGTCTTTACTCCCTGAAAAAAGGTTTATGTTTTAGTATTGCACCCATATAACGCTACCCCGATATATTCGGTATTTCCTGGATTTTTGCAACATTATTTACCGAAATTGCGTCAAATTTCGTATTTGAAATTCGTAATGGGTACTACAGCACGTCTTAGTAGAGTCCCCATACAACGGTACCTCCATTTATTCGGTATTTTGATGATATTAGAGACATTATTCTTCGGAATAATATAATCGTTATAAGAAGGCGAATCTAGACCGGTATTTCAAATGTTAGAAACAATTCCAATTTTACCAATTTTTTGAACAATAGAATAGGACCCTTGATAGGTCCTTTTTTATTTATTTATTTTAAATTTTTTATTTATTTGCTCCTTCTATTTTTTGTAGAGCTTTCCTCTAATTGCAATTCAATTCTTAGTTATAGAGGATAATATTGGAGTTGTCTAAAATAAAAGACAATTTAAGGGGAGCAAGAAACACAGATATATTTTTCACTTTAAGGTACCAAAATGCAGACCATAAATCTATTTATCACCTCTTACCGCTTGTTCCTTGTTATTATTAAAATTATGCCACATGTCTGGGATAAGCAATGAATCAAATTCATATTCGACCCAATTATTTTGTTGAAAGGCATTCGCCCGCCATTAACTTTCCCCGATAGCAAAGCAATGAAGAAATCAAAATTTGTTACTTTTTCTACCAAACAAATTAAACTTAGCATTTGCAATAAATCTTTCAAAGTTCCCCCGAAACAAAAAACCAACGAAATGAAATGAAACCTTTATTCACTTTCACCCACACAGCGCGCAATATCTTTCATTTGGATTGTAATTCAAAGCCCAAAACAAAAATGGTTAACTCAATAATCCGGAATTTTATAATGGCTTCCTATAGGTGTAATCATATCAACACCCAAAACGAAAAGAGTTTTCTTCCTGGCGTTTCCTGCTATCGATATCTCATCTAAACGGAAGTGAAATCGAACACACAGAAAACCGCCCAACACACACAATTACAGATGGCAAACAGGAAAAGATAGACAGCATTTAAAAACACACACACATTCACACTCCGACGAAACAATAGCTGCCAAATTCGATGAAGGGTAACACAGTAACCCCTTTACTTTTATTACAATAACAACTCAATTTCATGTTTAACTGCAACAAATGAAGAAAAAACCGAAACACACACACACATACCTATTCGGTCATATTGTCAGCGAATGGGTTGTGTGTGTGTATGTAAGTGTTTTGTAACTTTGCCGTGATTTACGACTCCCAGGCGGCGTCACCTGAGATTAAAAAATTTTTATATACAAAAAAAATTATACATCAATGTGGTGAGGGGAAGGGAGGAAAGCCATACTCCGGTGAAGGAAAAAAACAAAATGGGAAAATAAAGCAACTCTTTCAGGCATTAAACCAAAGGGAAAGTAACAAAACTCCAATAAAAAACATTAAAATCACTGACAGCAACAGTAACAGTAACGTCGCAATGGCAATGCCAGTGCCACTGGCAAACGAAACAACCAACTGACATTCACCCAATCCAAATGAAATAAATATGTTGCTGCTCCCACACTCACTTTCAGGATGGGCCAACAGTTTGGCAAACCAAAAACAAAAAAAGAAACGAAACGAAAAACAAAATAATGATGGCGCTGTAAAGGATTGTAGATTGTAATAATTTCACACATACGACAATGCGAAGGAAACGACAGTGGCATGGCACGAGGAAATCAAATGAAAGGAATTATTTCCACGTTTCAGCAGCCACAGAAGGATGTACTCCTTTAGAATGACAGGTTTTCAATTGCACTTGCTAGGCCCTCACTTAAATCTACCGGGTGAGATAAAAAAACTACAACAAAGTCAAACGCCATAATTTTTACATTTTTATACCCTCCACCTTGGAAAGGAGGGTATATAAACTTTCGTCGTAGACCCCATAAAGTATACATATATATTCATAATCAGCATAAAATTCTAAGTCGATTTAACGATGTCCATCTGTCTGCCTGCCCGTCTGTCTGTTGAAATCACGATAGATAGATAGATAGATAGATAGATAGATAGATAGATAGATAGATAGATAGAGCGTCAAAATTTAGCAGAACAATTTGTATTGTGTCTAGGATGGTTGGTATTGAAAATGAGATATATCGGTCCACGTTTTGGTATAGTCCCCCTATATTGGTACCTCCCGATATTCGGTATTTTCATGATTTTTGCCACATTTTTTTACGGATTTGTCTGAAAATTGGTATTTGTAGGTCATAATGGGTCCTAGTTCATGTGGCGAAACATTGTATGTATAGGTCCACGATTTGGTATAGTCCCCCTATATTGGTACCTCCCGATATTCGGTATTTGGATGATTTTCGTCACATTTTTTACGGATTTGTCTGAAAATTGGTATTTGTTGGTCATGATGGGTTCTAGCTTCGGTGGCCAAACATTACACATATAGGTCCACTATTTGGTATAGCCCCCATATAACGGTACCTCCCGATATTCGGTATATTGATGGTTTTTGTCACATTTTTTCACGAATTTGTCTAAAAATTGGTATTTCTTGGTCATAATGGGTTCTAACATCGGTGGCAAAACATTGCATGTATAGGTCCACGTTTTTGTATAGCCCCATATAGCGGTACCTCCCACATGATGATTTTTCCCACATTTCCCCATGAATATGTCTAAAAATTGGTATTGGTGGGTCACAATGGGTTCTAATATTTCCTTTACTGTAAGGTGGAGGGTATTAAAAGTTCGGCCCGCCGAATTTACTGTTTTTTACTTGTTTGTTTTTTTTTTTTAATTTTATTAAATGAAAGCAAAAAATATCGGAAATTGCATAAAATTTTAGAATAAGTTTAGATTTGTTCGAATTGGTCAACTTTGGCACGAATTATGGCCTTCAAACGGCCAATGAAGCCGTCAAACGCTGCCCGAATGTTGCTCTGCGGTATTCTGGCCCATTACCGGCGAAGCGCTTGGTGATCGACACTTAGGCATTAGTGCCAACCTTGCTTTCCAAAATACTCCAGACACAATAGTCCAAAGGATTGGTATTCGGAGTTTTTGGTGGTCATTGTGCGCTAGATATGAAGCGATGAACCTCAAGCGTGCTGAGTGCGATGGTGCTCTGAGTCCTGTTGGAATGTCCAAGGTCTGCGGCCAAAATGTTTGCGTCCCCCAGGCTGTAATATACCCTCGCAATAATATTCGGCATTTATTTTGATGTCACGGTCGATTAATACGAGCGGGGAGCGACCATTAGCTATTGTGGCGGCCCACACAATCACCACGGCCAGCGCTTGAGATCTGGTGGCCAACCGAAGGTGCACATTTTCAGCTGACTTCTTTGGCAAGTAAACACGATCATTTTGTTTTTTCACACACTTCTGGACAACGAATGTTTTCTCATCGGAGAAAACCAAATTCGGCAATTCACCACTTTCGGCCAAGCGAAGCAACTCTTTAGTTCTTTTGAGTCTAGCTTCTTTCTGTTGCCGTCTAATTTCTTGCACTTTTTGGAATTTCAATGGCTTTATCCCGAGCTCATTTTTCAATACATGCCGAATGGAATATTGCGATATGTTCAACTCACGAGCCATTTGTCGGCCACTGCGAGTTACGATCAAGTCGCTTCTTGACTTTTCGAACTATGTTTTCTTCCGTCCAATTCCTAGATGTCGGGCTACGCTACCAGTATCACGGTTACAAGCGGTGGTACGGGACACAAAAGATTTATTCACATTTAAATGCTGGAGTGCTCCAACGATACCCACTTGTGGTTTTCCAGCCAAATATAAAGAAATCACACTATCACGCATAATTTCCATCACGAAAAACTTTTTTTCTGGAAAATTCTCGCCAAAATGCTTTTGTTCGCTTGTAAACAATATAATGAACTGTCACTGGAATAATTTTAACAGCTGTCGGACGAGTGGCTTAGAAATTACAGCAGTCTGAAGATAGTTGCAGAAGTTTCATCCCACCCTGTATATTCAGATATTGGGGTTATATCAAAATATATCCAGATATTATGAATTTTAGAAATTCTTCTAGCAGAAGAGATACCGGATTTATAGGGCAATAGCCACGAAATTTTGTATGGTCTCAAATTATGCTAGTCAAGTATCAGGTTAAATCACAATTTTTCAGGCATAAAAATTACCAAAAGCATACATACGCATGTATTACATGAAGCGTTCTCCAAGCGAAAAAAGTTTTCTAGAAAACATTGATTTCTAATCCTTACGGATTTTTTGAACAGAGCAACATAATAATGACAACAACGGATTTTAAAATTAAAAATGAATACATTATTTGTGCCCCCTAACAACGGAAAAATAAAGAACAAATATTGAGAATTGGAATGATTTGTTTACGTTGTCCAATTAAGTATTCCATTATATTCTAATCAAAAAGGTTTCGGATCTACAAAAATGTTGATGCAAATTATATTTTAATACAAATTGTCGGGTATCAAATGGGTCAGGCCCGCCCGGTTATAGCATTTGCATTCTACTTTTGCTGTACTTTTTATAAACTCTGTTTTTTTTTTACTTTCTATAACACGAACTCCGTTTCTTAAAATATTAACTGATATTTTAAAAAAAAAATATCTTTCCATTCGAACACCCTTTCATTTGCACACACACTGCTTATTTATTTTACAATGAATTGAAAATAAAAATATAATACCATTTCGCATGAAATGAAACATACTTTCGAAAACAGAATTTTTCGGTAAGCAAAATAAAAAAGCGCCATACGACGACCTACAAGATTACAAGCAAATGTTTTATAATGACAATATTTTTTTTTATTTACTCGTTCACACAAGTTCGTACAGTCGTCATATGATTCGCTTCATTCATACTCGGCGTAAATGCTCCTTGACAGGAGTTTTCCCTTTTTTTCACCCGGTTTTCTCCACCGCTCGAGGAATAATGGAGGGCGGGAAAAGGTTAACGTATGTAGACAGCGTCATCATTGGCACCATATGTTGCTTAATTTGTGTTATTGTTCGGTGATTGTTAAGTTTACATTTTCATTTCATATTTTTGTTGGTTGGTTGGTTGGTTGGCCCAATGTTAATGTTCTGTTTCATGCTCGCTTGCCAGCATCGAAACGGGCATATAAACTTTATGAGCATCTGACTAATTGTAATGGTGTCATATGTGTTTCTAGCTCTTTTTTTGCTGGGTGGGTGGTGGGGTATGGGGACTGGCATTTAAGTGATTATGATGAGTGTTTACTCCGTGGCCCATAACCTCCAGATAGGCTGTTGAACGATTCCTTAGAAATTACAGGGCAAATTTATATTTTTGCCATATAATTTAGATGTGAAAGTTTGCGTTACTTAGTGGAAGAAAAAATGTTGTTAGGTTAATTTGGGAAATAAAAATAATTGAAGTTTTCGGGTCATATATAATGCAAATGTCTTTTTACCGGGTCGAATGGTTAATATTTATAATGTAGTGTTTTACAACGGTTCACATAATATTTGGAATTCTGAAACCTATTTTTTGAATATACAATATAAAGAAACAAAGATCCAGATTCTTAAGAATAGAATATATTTGACTTCTAATAAGTTTATAGAGTTTTTCAATTAATCTTTAAAATTTAGTAATGTTACGGAATAGAAATTACGTCCGTAGGAAGCTCAAGTTGAAGTCCAAGTGGGAGCCAACTGGATGCTGCTAGACACGTTAAAAATTTGTAACTCGCGAAGTATTCAATAGTCATATTTATTAGCAAACCATTGAAATAATCAGCAGAGTGCATTCAACGGATCTTCGAGGGGAGTCGCGAGTGTCAGGCATATCAAGACCAACCAGAAGCTGCCAATTCAAACAAGTAAGCAAAGGCTATAGCCGTGCGGGGGCGACCATGTGATACCCTACAACACTACAATATGTTGGAAGCCCTCTTATGTCCAAATCCATTTTGGAAGATTTCGCTTTTGAAATTATGTCTTTTTTGCCCAATATTTACGCACTGTGTTGTATTTTTAGATATTCAAAACAATTTCACATGAAAGTGTTGCTCCATTTTACAGCTAAATATAATCCAATGATCATCCCTTTCCTTAACTCTCTTCTAATGCTAAATTCCGTGTCGATTGGTTTTCAATTGTGATCTGTAGAGCGACTGCAAAATCAGGATTTTTTGTCTATTTGAACCCCTAAATGTGCATCTTCATAAACCAAGGGCTTTAATTCTGATCCATTAATTCTTCAGATTTTAAACTTTTCTGGCAGGAGACCGTTCCGAATTGACTTGAATTTTTAAAATCAGCCCAACGGTTCTTGACTTATGAGCAGAATAACTAAGATCTATATCTTTGACACATATATTGTACTTATATTGCTATATATCACATATTTCTGCTATCAGCATCACTACAATCGTCAGAAGTGACTTTTTGATGTATTTGTGATTTGGCCGCGATAAAAATTCGCGGCTTAGTGTACATTTTCATATTTTTTGACATAAAAGTATTGCCCGATGAATATCTTTCTCCCCAGCCCTAAACTCTAACTCCATGCAAATTTCCACGTCGACTGGTTTATAACTGTGGCCTATGGTGCAACAGCAAAATTTTCTGTTTGTTTGGGCCATTTTAACCCCTAAATATTTTGCTATCATCTCCAAAAACACCTCCATTTTTAACTTCGTGAGGATCGGGCCATAATTATGACCAGTAGCGTGATTACAGATTAACAAGGACAGATGGACGCACGGAGGCTTAAGATGAGCTTAGTTGTAAAGTTTAGAAAAACGTATCCGTTATTGGACAAACCCCAGAAGGGAAAGCCCCAGGCCCTGGCCGTGGGCCGGCTACTTTCAAAAATTATAAAGGTTGGGCATACCCCAAAGTTTAGATATGTCCGACGTTAGACATAGCTCCAAGTAGAATATCTGAAGCCCCGGATCGAATACTGGTTATTAGACATACCTCAGAGTAGAACATCTCAAACCCTGGCCGAAGACTGGCTACTTGAAAAAATTGTAAAGAGTAAATAAATTTATGTGGAGCAAATCTCAATTTCATGATTTGTATCACTAAAATCTTCTGAACCACATCAAATACCAGCAGATTTAGCTCTTTTTGGCAAAGCATGCAGTACAATAATGAAGTATGAAGATCTTAATTCCTCATAATGAGTACTTTTTCGAGTTTCAAAAAGTTCAGGTAAAAAAAAAAGAAAAAATTATGTTCCTGAGGATTATGACACCGCACCGACATTTACAGATACCTGGTAAGCAAGAACGGCAGAAACTCAGTGTTTATATGGCAATCTTGTTTAGATCACTACAAGTCCTCTTATTCTCAGTTACACAATAAATCACGGCATTGGAAATATTTCCTTACGATACCGTGTCTGCGCTACATAGAACGAGTCTGCGGAGAGTAGAACATACCTTGACAGAAATATTTCAACGTAGGGTAAAGTTTTGGATCAGTTATTCCCAGGACCATACCAAATTTTCCAATCGATTTTGTTGAAAATGTATATTAACCTAAAGAAGATTTGCATTATATGTATATATTCAGATACACCTTACTCCTCGAAATAATCATGACAAACTCTACAATCTTTTATTGATCAGCGCATAATTCTTGTCATAAAAAGAACTGCAACAAAGTCAAACGCCATAATTTTTAAATTTTTTTTAAACTTTATTGAATGAAAGCAAAAAATGTCGGAAATAGCATCAAATTTTAGAAAAAGTTTAGATTAGTTTGAATTGGTCACCTTTGACACAAACTATGGCTTTCAAACGGTCAATGAAACCGTCACACGTATTTTGGCCCATTCCTGGCGAAGCGCTTACTTGAGGTGTTCGACACTTTGGTAATTTTTTGTGCCAACCTTGCTTAACAAATACTCCAGACACAATAGTTAAACGGATTGATATCCGGAGATTTTGGTGGCCATTGTGCATTGAAAATGAAGCCATGACCCTTATTTTGTAACCATTCTTGGGTGGCGCGTGCTGAGTGCGATGGTGCTGAGTTCTGTCCTGTGGTAATGTCTAAGGTCTGCGGCCATGTTTGCGTGTCCAAGGCTTTTATTTCTTATGCCACGGTCGATTAATACGAGGGGAGAGCGACCATCAGTTGTTAAGGCGGCCCACACCATCACCATGGCCGGCGCATGAGTTTTGGTGGCCAACCGAAGGTACACATTTTCAGCTAACCTCATTGGCAAGTAAACACGATCATTTTGTTTATTTACAAACTGCTGGACAACGAATGTTTAAATCGGAGAAAACCAAATTCAGCAGTTCACCACTTTTGGCCAAGCGAAGCAACTCTTTAGCTCTTTTGAGTCTATTTTCGTTTTGTTGCGGTGTAAGTTCTTGCAATTTTTGAAATTTCAATGGCTTTACCCCAAGCTCATTTTTCAATATTTGCCGATTTGATATTGCGATATGTTCAGCTCACGAGCCATTTTTCGACCACTGCGACGCGGGTTTCGATCAAGTCGCTTCTTTACTTTTCGAACTATTTCTGCTGATGTTGCTGTTTTCTTCCGTCGACTTTCTTAACGTCGGGCTACGCTACCACTATCACGATAACGAGCGACGGTACGAAACACAAAAGATTTATTCAAATTTGAGTGCTGATGTGCTTTAACGATAGCCACTTGTTGTTTTCCAGCCAAATATAAAGAAATCACACGCTTGAATTCTATCACGAATAACTGTTTTTCTGTAAAATTCTCACCAAAATGGTTTTGTACGCTTGTAAACAATATAATGAGGACGTGTGGCTTAGAAATGACAGAAGTCTGAAGTTGGTTGCAGTTTTTTCATCTCACCCTGTATATGGGAACTATATCCACATCTAAACCAATCTCGATAAAATTTGGTAAAGGTATTTCCTAGCTTTATTTGATATATTTCCCCGAATATCGTTGTTACGGAGTGTATACTACGGCTGTGGAGAACAAATATAACAAATCGGATGAACTATATATATGGGAGTCATGGCTATATCTGAACTGATTTTCACAAAATTTGGCATATTGGTTTCTGGACTCAATCTGGTCATAAGTGCCATCCTATTTGGGCTAAAATTTGGTGCACAATAAAAGGCAAATCTGACGAATATATATATGGAGGCTATATCCAAATCTGAACCGATCTCGATAAAATTTAGCAAAGGTATTTCTGAGTTGTATTTGAGATATTTCCCCAAATATCCTTGATGCTTAGTGCATTTTAAGGCTGCGGACGGCAAAAATAACAAATCGGATGAACGATATATATGGAAGCTATACCTTTATCTGAACCGATTTCTGTAAAATTTAGTATACTCATTTCATGCTTATTTTGGTCATATGTGCCAGATTCCACAGCCTCAACTTTCCACATATTACTTGTTATACCCTCCACCATAGTATGGAGGGTATATTAAGTCTGTCATTCCGTTTGTAACACCTCGAAATATATATTTTAGACCCCACAAAGTAGTCTATGTCGATTTAGCGATATCCGTCCGTCTGTGGAATTCACTCTAGCCTTCGAACGAAATGAAGTAGATTGATAAAATGTTACTCAAATGTATATTATGTCTGCAGGACTTTTAGAATTGTTTCAAATTTGTTTTTTAATTTCGTAACGGATACTACAGCCTATGACAGAAAATTTACCGTGCAGGTCCACGTCTTCGTATAGCCGTCATATAACGGTACCTCCCGATATTCGGCATTTTAATGATTTTAGCTACATTATTCACCATTTTTTTCAGGTTTTGCATTTGAATATTGTAATGGCTTATGACAAAAGTTGCTATGCAGATCCACGTTTAGACCATAATAAGACGGCTACATTTGGTATCTTTAAGATTTTTACAGAATTTTTAACGGATTTTATTATTATTATAATTTTTTTTTTTTTTTTGAAAAATACCAAATTCGTTTCAAATTCAAAGTTCGGCCCGTCCGAAATTATAGCCTTTTTACTTGTTCTTCATTTCTTTTTACATTATCGAATTCCATATTTGTCATTCAAATCAATAGCGTCCCATAAGATGACTCTCCCACCCCATTCGTAGAAAAGAGAAAATAATTATAACACATTCAGTCAGTCATTAACTGGCTATCTGGTGTCTATTAACTGCCGGTACATCATTTTTGCATTTACCCAAATTCTACCAAGCTATGTACCTTATTGCTTAGATGTTCTACACTTTCGCCATGTTTTATTAACGTAGCAGATTTGATGATATACAACATGGCCAACGAGTACGACAACCATTCCCGCCAACCGCAGTAGTCATAGTTTTCTTGTTTCAATTCATGTTGCCGGAATAACTCTTCGCTTCGTATGCAAATGCTGGAAGGTATGCGCCATGACGACTATGGGAGTATCCCATTGTGCCCTGCTGCAATCTTGTTTGCACCAGTGTGTGTGTGTGTGTGAGTGAGTGAGTGGTGCGTGCTTGTGGTGAAAAGTCAAATTTTGTAGAAGGTAATAAATCAAATTGCAATTACACCAAATTAGGCATGTACGACGTACTTTTCATTTGAATATGTTTCAGCCGGGCTCAGCTAGTGTTTGAACGCTGGCTTGCTCGTCTGCCCCTTAGTCTTTTGTAAAACGCCACAGTTGTGCATTGTAGTCAAATGCTGTGCTGAGTTGAGTTGTAGTGGTGTGCTGTGGTTTCGTCCCTTTTGTCTTTGCACGCTTACCACTTTCAGCCATCTCGTGCAGAGACGCACAACAAAAAAGGCAGAGAAAAAAATTAAAATCGTTGTAACCCTTTGGTGTGGCAACAACCATATCAACTGTGTGGCAATTTTTATGAGAGATGAACTTACGGCCGTATTTACTGCCTGGTGAGAATGAGCTGGAATGGGCAACAACAACTGAAAGCCGAAACATATGTGCTGTGTTTAAGATTTTTTAATTAGAAATCTCTATTTGAAGACGACGGTATTGTTGCGGCTGGTGTCACATAGGATGAAAAAAAAAACGGGAGAGATTGTCACAGGAGGGAGTGCTTCCAACTAAGGGCTATATTTACATTGTTGATGCTATTCCCAGGTGTTGAGCATTTAAAAGGATTTAAAAGATTTCACGAAAAGGCAACGATGTTAATGTCTCGCTAGGTGGTTGATGGTAAAAAACTGCGTCATTTTTATTTCTTCATCATGTCTGCTCCAAATTATTTAAAAAAAGACGTCAACTTTCTGTCTGAGTTATATTAAATTTTTTATATTTTTAATCTCAAAAATACTAAATAAAACTTGATGGCACAGCCTGTACGACTGTGTCGAAAATTTTAACATCTGAAATGAATTTTAAAAAATATATTATACATTTGATTAGTACAAAAAATCATTAAAATAGAATCACAGAACCACCAGATTACGTCTGCAAATATCGCGAGGAGATGGTACTAGCAAAAGCGATAGTGATGTGTATATGAAAGCTCCCAGCAGTCCGCTGGCCACTACAATTTAATACCCATCCAAAATTTACGCTATTTTGTCAATAGGAAAAATGAAATAACAGTGCTTAATAGCATATAACTAGCATCCTATTTAGATAAGTCGTATTGCTATTACATTGTGAAACAAAATCCTTATTAGAATTAAAGAATAAAACAAAATATAAAAAATGTGTCCATCGCACTTGCATCTGAATGGGATATCGATATATATGGAACCCAACCAGCCTTCGCTTACAATGTCAGTAGATTTCGGACCCATTCAACATTCGTTTACATTTTTGGTAGATTTCGGATTCGTCTGACGGCCAAGGCCATCGCTGTGTAAATGTAAGTAGAAATTGTATACAGGCTTTGGATGAGTTGCAGCTACATTGTCAGTGGTCTCAGTTGGAAGATGTATGTGCAAAAAAATCCGTTGGGCTTTTAGTATAGGAGAAGAGGAAAATAGAAGTATATCCAGTGCAAAGGAGGGGATCGTTTTCGATTTCGAGGATCAATTCCACCTGGGGAGTGGAGCCAAATGTAATGCAGACAATTGAGTTTATCTCTCGTATCAAAGTTAGTTACGAGCGCTCCACAATCGGACACTTATGCTTATGCAGGAAAAATCGTCACGGTTTTGAATAGAATCAAACTTGCAGTCCTTGATATACAGTGTGAGATAAAAAAAAAAACTGCAACAAATTTTTAAATTGTTATACCCTCCACCTTGGAAAGGAGGGTATATTAACTTTGTCATTCCGTTTGTAACATCCCTAAATATTCGTCGTAGACCCCATACATTCATAATCAGCATAAAATTCTAAGTCGATTTAACGATGTCCGTCTGTCCGTCTGTCTGTTGAAATCACGATACAGCCCACATTATTTGACCTAGAGCGTCAAAATTGAGCGGCAAAATTCGAGTTGTGTCTACAATGGTTGGTATTGAAAATGAGATATATCGGTCGACGTTTTGGTATAGACCCCATATAACGCTACCTCCCGATATTCGGTATTTTGATGATTTTTGCCACATTTTTTCACTGACTTATCTCAAAATTAGTATTTGTAGGTCATAATGGGTCCTAGTTCGTGTGGCGAAACATTATATGTATAGCTCCACGCTTTGGTGTAGCCCCCATATAACGGTACCTCCCGATGCCGGAAATAACATCAAATTTTACAATAAGTTTAGATTTGTTCGAATTGGTCACCTTTGGCACGAATTATGACCTTCAAACGGCCAATGAAACACGCTGCCCGAATGTTGCTCTGCGGTATTGTGGCCCATTCCCGGCGAAGCGCTTGCAATAGGTGATCGATACTTTGGTATTTTTTAGTGCCAACCTTTCTTTCCAAAATTCTCCAGAGACAATAGTCTAACGAATTGGTATCCGGAGATTTTGGTGACCATTTTGCGTTGGAAATGAAGCGAGGAACCTCATTTTGTAACCATTCTTGGGTGGCGCGAGCTGAGTGCGATGGGGCTGAGTCCCCTTGAAATGTCCAAGGTCTGAGTGTCCAAGGCTTTAATACACCCTCCAGAATATTTTCGCGATAATATTCGGCATTTATTCTAATGAAACTGTCGATTAATGTGAGCGAGGAGCGAACATCGGCTATTATGGCGGTCCATACCATCACCATGGCCCTTGAGTTCTAGTGGGCAACCGAAGGTGCAAATTTTCTGCTGACCCCTTTGGCAAGTAAACACGATCATTTTGTTTGCTTACAAACTGGTGGACAACAAATGTTTTCTCATCGGAGAAAAGCAAATTCGGTAGTTCACCACTTTCGGACAAGCGAAGCAACTCTCTTTCGAATCTATTATCTTTCTGTTGCAGTGTAAGGTCTTGCACTTTTTGGAATTTCAATGGCTTTACACCCCGAGCTCATTTTTCAATATTTGCCGAATGGAATATTGCAATATGTTCAGTTCACGAGCCATTTTCGACCACTACGACGCGGTTTTCGATCAAGTCGCTTCATTACTTTTCGAACCGTTTCTGCTGATGTTGCTGTTTTCTTCCGTCCTCTTCTTTGACGTCGGGCAACGCTACCAGTATCACGGTAACGAGCGATGTGACGAGACACAAAAGATTTATTCTCATTTAAATGCTGGAGTGCTCTAACGATAGCCACTTGTGGTTTTCCAGCCAAATAAAAAGAAATCACACTATCACGCTTGAATTCCATCACGAATAACTTGTTTTCTTGAAAATTCTCACCAAAATACTTTTGTACGCTTGTAAACAATATAATGAGCTGTCACTGGAATAAATTTAACAGCTGTCGGACGAGTAGCTTAGAAATAATAGCAGTCTGAAGTTGGTTGCAGTTTTTCATCTCACCCTGTAAGCGCTATAACTTATGCCGCTTGTAAGATATTAAACATCAAAAAAAACCAAGAATAACCATTATTTCGAATCTTTAAATTCAGTTACGTTATATATGTCAAAAAAAATCCTAAAAATATGCGTTTAGTGGTTCCGAATCTACCCTCTGCAAATTAAGTAATACGAAGACATTTTGTGATATTCATTCAACTATAAGTAGTTTTGTATTAAATATGATCAGGACCAGATAAAGTGAACATTTTGAAAGAAATAACAGAGGTCTGACTTCCTCATTGAAATATAAAAATATTTCTGAGGAAAATTATAATTTATTCAATTCACATATAATAATTTAATTTTGATAAATACTCACTTGATTTCAATAGGAAAATTTGGGCCCGTTACAAGGTAACTGTTAGTTTGATATTGCGCAAGGCTATAGATCTTTAAAAAATGATGTACAATATCTAATTCTAAATAAAGGCATTATTATTCGTGTTTTAGCTTCTGAATTCCAAGTGGAAGGAACTTGAAGGAAAATAAAAAAATCGTCGAAAATACCGTTTAAGTGAAAGGCGTAATATGGGGTCTATATGACGACAACCACTTGCATAGGCAATTTCTTCTTATAGGCTGAAGGCCCTTCAAATATTATCAAAATACCAAAAAAAGATAACGGTAACTCTCTTTTTTCGGTATTTTGATGATATTTGAAGGGCCTTCAGCCTATGAGAACAAATTGCATATGCAAGTGCTCGTCGTCGTATATGTGGGCTATACGAAGATGGGGACCTTCACAATTTTCTGTACCCATTACGAACTTCAAATACCAAATTTGAAAAAATTCCAGTGAATAATGTCTCTAAAATTATCAGAATTCCAAATATTGGGAGGTACGACCTTTACCTGGGAACGTTTTAGTCTTTTATCTCAATTCGTTCGAAAGGTATCGTGGTTACAAGAGACAAACATATCCCTAAATCGAATTAGAAGTTTATTCTGATCAATACATGTACATAAATTTTTTTGGGCCTGACATGAGTATTTCGTGGAGTTACAAACGAAATGACAAAGTTAATATAGCCCCCATAGTATGGTCTAAGGTAAAAAAGTGAATCCAGTTCGGACGGAAAAAAATTTTAAACCCTCCGACACTATATTCAACGAAGTAATATGAAACAATAAAAAAATTATGTAAACTTAGAATATCAACCCGTTTCATTAAAAAATATAATCCGAAAATCATGGTGTACCATTATATGGAGGCTATACTTAAACGTGGACCTACATAGCCCATTTTCAATACAAATCAGCCTGCGTATAATATAAATATAATTAAATCGGCTCACAGTTTTACGCTGATCACGAATATATGTATACTTTTTGGGGTCTCCGGCAAATATTTCGAGGTGTTGCAATCCGAAAGACAAATTGAGTATTAGCTGCATTGTATGGTGGAGGAAATAAAAAAGGGAACAATAACAAGCCGTTATATCTCGCTATTGTATTTGGACTTGCCAAAATATAAGAATGTTTTTTTTAAGATTAATAATATTGTTTTATTTCTGATGACTAAAAATACAGACATTTGCGTTTAAGTAATTAAAAGATTTAGACGCTTTTGGCACATTTCTATCCCTAGGGAATGATAAATAAAGTGGATGCAATCACAAATTAAGTCAAACTATTGCAATACTCAATTCTTAACTAAAGTGAGATTATTGAGAAATAGACACATAAACGATGCGACCAACTGAATCTAACCAAAGACACATCCAAGATATATTTAAAGGATTGACGAGAGATACAAATAAAAAGATATAAATGTGAGAAATCCCCAAAGGTATGCAATCAACGTTGCATAAAAATCTCCATCTCCATCATTGCCGTCATCACCAACTTCCAATAAAAAAAACCCAAACAACAACCATTAAAATATGGCAAAATAGTCAGTCGGTGGCTGAGACTGTAGGTGAAATAGGAGAAAAACAGAAACACAACAACATGAAGGCAACACAACAAAAAACGCATGTACGAACAAAGTGTCAATCCCATTGCTGCAACATGTTGTTGAAAGTAAATTCTTAACATGGCTTGTTTGCAGCAGGCGGTTTCGAAAGGATTTACTTACATGGTGACGATCACAGTATTCGATTTCGGGGTGATGGATTATTAAAAAAAAATAAACAAAAAATTAATAAATAAAAAATGAATATATAATAAGCAATTTAAAAAGCAGTAATTTCGGCCGGGACTTTTGAAATAAAATCCTTAAAAAATTCTGTTAAAATTTTAAAAATACCGAATATAGCCGTTATATTGGTGTCTATACGACGTGGACCTACATGGGCATTGTGTGTCATAAGTCATTACCATATTCAAATTCGAAACTTGAAATAAACGGTGAATAATGTAGCTAAAATCATTAAAATATCGTATATACGGAGGTAGCGTTATATCGGAGCTGTGAGAAGATCTGCACCAGCATAGACAATTTTCTGTCATAGGCTGCAGCATCCATTACGAACTTCAAATACGCGTCTCAAACTATTTTCGTGGGTATTGTACTCGTCCAAATACCGTATACAGGGAGGTACTTGTATGTGGGACCTATACGAAGACGTGGACCTGCATAGACAATTTTCTGTTACAGACTGCAGTTCCCATTACGAGCTCTAAATTCGTAATTTAAAACAATTCTGGTGAATAATGACGCTAAAATCATCAAAATACCGAATATAGGGAGGTACCGTTATATGGGGGGTATACGAAGTCGTGGACCTGCACAGACAATTTTCTGTCTTAGGCTGTAGTATCCATTACGAACTTCAAATTCCAAATTTTAAACAATTCCGGTTAATAATGTCGCTAAAATCATCAAAATACCGATATAGGGAGGTACCGTTATATGGAGGCGAAGGCGTAGACCAGCACAGACAATTTTCTGTCTTATGCTATAGTATCCGTTTCGAACTTCAAATACCAAATTTTAAATAATTCCGGTGAATAATGTTGCTAAAATCAACAAAATACCGAGTGTCGGGGGATACCGTTATAGCCCCCATATAACGGTATCCCCCGACATTGTTGATTTTAGCGAAGACGTGGACCAGCCAATATTATGTCATAGGCTGTAGTATCCATTACGAACTTCAAATACCGAATTTGAAACAATTCCGTTCGCTAAAATCATCAAAATACCGAATGTCGGGAGGTAGCGTTATATGGGGGCTATACGAGGACGTGGACGTGCACAGCCAATTTTCTGTCTAAGGCTGTAGTATCCCTTTGGAACTTCAAATATAAAAACTTGAAACAATTTCAGTGAATAATGTCGCTAAAACCATCAAAATACCGAATATCGGGAGGTACCTTTTTATGGGGGCTATATGAAAACGTGGACCTACATGGTCCATTTACGAACTTAACCTGCCTACTGGAAAAATAAACATGTGTGCAATATTTTAGCCTTCTATCTAAATTCGTTCGAAAGATAGCGTGATTACAACAGACAGGCGGTCAGACATACAGACAGACAGAGGGACATCGCTTAATCGACATAGAATTTTACGCTGATCAAGAATATATATACTTTGTTGGGTCTTACATGAGTATTTCGAGGAGTTACAAATGGAATGACAAAGTTATTATACCCTCCATAGAATGGTGGAGGGTTTTAAAAAAATAAATGAATCAATGAAATAAAAAATTAGGGAAATCAAATTCGAAATATGACATCAAGATTCACGTCGGCAATACCAAAAATTATTATGTTTTCCTTGTTTGTTCGAAATCGTAACTCTTATAATAGTAGGAACTTTGATGTACTAAATAATTCTTAGTGGATTTTATTTTCTTTAAATCTCCACACAGCCTATACTTCCTCACATCGCACCACTGTGCCACTTTTTCCCAACCCCTGAGCCAAGCCAATGTAGGAAAAAACCAGCAAAACTTACAAAATATCATAGTAAACATTTGTCGCATATCACGTTCATAGCTCATCGAAAATCTGCCATTAAAACCCTCCATGTGTTTCATTAAGCGATTGGTGTCGCCGCCATCAACGTCTATGTCGTCGTTGTCGCCACAGCAATTCAAGCCAAGATGAAGAAGAGGAATTACTTACCAACTGATCTACCGTCTGTGGAAAATGAAGTAAAGCACAAAAAAAAATTAAAAAAAAAATCGAATACTCGTAGACATCCCTAGTTTTAAATATGTGTAGAACATTGCGTTTGGCGTCATTGTGCCATGTTGTCAGTGAAACACATGCAACGCACACACACACACACTTGGATGGTTAAATCGTCTGCAAAAAGTCCATCTCCGCAATCTTAGCTTAAAGATTTGTCCCTCTCCCTTTTTGCAGTACCGAAGCCCTACGGCTTAGCTATGGTTATGGCCTAAGCTAAGCTGAAGATTTTTGTCATGAAACGTATGACAATTGGTAAGGCGGAAGGCAGCAATGGGGAAGGAAAGCTTGGCTTATCCCAGTACAGTGTTTCAAAGCTAAAGTCATTTAATTTTACAAAAATTTAAAAAAATTAAAATTAAAGGAAATCGAATCATCTTCACAACAGATTTTGCTTTAGCAAAAATGTTTGTATGTTTGAAATTTGAAGAGTGTTGGATGCCTTTTCGCGTTTGTTTTTCAAAAGTTTAAACACTTTGTGGCTTAAGTACCAGAAGGAGTGCGCCAATATATCCCATTTTCACAGCAGATCTTCTGTTAGTAAAAATGATGACATGTGTGAAATTTGTAAAACCTCTTGCTTATTTCGGATTTTCTGATCGTTTTGGTTATTCAAAACGTTTACCCTTTGTAAGGGAGGTACAAGAAGGAATCGGGCTATACTGTCCATTTTTTCACCTATCCTAGCACATATACAAATATTATAATTTGCAAAGTTTAAATCGGATGATCATTTCTTGTTCTGCGATGTAAATTATTTTCTGTAAAAATGTTGACCATTTGTGGAGGAGGTACGTGAAAGAGTAGACCGATATTGTCCATCTCCGAATTCGATCTAAGTCTGATAACAAAGTAGCAAGTTTAGACCAAATCGGATACTCCCTTCAAGAGTTATCGTGTCAATCGACTCCAAATGTCCTGAAGCGGGTTTGGACCAAAGAGACCTGGGGTCTGAAACCGTTATTTCGACGAGGCAATGGCCATCCAAAATGCTAGACTTGCCCTGTCCATAGCTCTCTCCTAATACAAATTCCGCGTGGATGGAATACATCGGTATGGTGACCTGTAGACCGACTGCAAAATCAGAAAAATTTCAATTTTTGGATCATTTGAAGAAATAAATATATATCGTATAAAACAATAAGCTTCAATTGTGACTCTAACTCCCATGCAAAATTTCGTGAGGATCGGACAATAATTGCGACATGAATATAATACCCCCAACACAAACAATAATACCTGTAATCGTCAGAAATGACCTTTTACTGTACGGGGTGAGATTTACAAAACAACAAACAACTTCAGACTGCTGTCATTTCTAAGCCACTCGTCTGAAAGCTGTTAAAATTATTCCAGTGATCGCTCATTACATTTTTTACAAGCGTACAAAAGTGTGTTGGTTAGAATTCTTCAGAAAAAAAGTTGTTCGTGATGGAATTCAAGCGTGATAGTGTGATATCTTTATATTTGACTGGAAAACCACAAATGGCTATCGTTAGAGCACTCCAGCATTTAAATGTGAATAAATCTCTTGTGTCTCGTACCATCGCTCGTTACCGTGATACTGGTAGCGTAGCCCGACGTCAAGGAAGTGGACGGAAGAAAACAGCAACATCAGCAGAATTGGTTCGAAAAGTAAAGAAGCGACTTGTTTGAAACCCGCGTCGCAGTGGTGGAAAAATGGCTCGTGAGCTGAACATATCGCAATATTCCATTCGACAAATGTTGAAAAATGAGCTCGGGGAAAAGCCATTGGAATTCCTAAAAGTACAAGAACTAACACCGCAACAGAAAGAAAATAGACTCAAAAGAGCTAAAGAGTTGCTTCGCTTGGCCGAAACTGGTGAACTGCCAAATTTGGTTTTGTCCGATAAGAAAACATTCGTTGTCCAGCAGTCTGTAACCAAATAAAATGATCGTGTTTACTTGCCCAAGAGGTCAGCTAAAAATGTGCACCTTCGGTTGGCCACCAGAACTCAAGCCGCCATAACAGCCGATGGTCGCTCTTCACTCGTATTAATTGAGGGTGTATTAGAGCCTTGGGCACACAAACATTTTGGCCGCAGACCTTGGACATTTCAACAGGACTCAGCATCATCGCACTCAGCACGCGCCACCCAAGAATGGTTAAAAATTGAGGTTCCTTGCCTCATTTCCAGCGCACAATTGTCATCAAAATCTCCGAGTACCAATCCGTTGGACTATTGTGTGCGGAGTATTTTGGAAAGCAAGGTTTGCACTAAAAAATGCCAAAGTGTCGATCACCTCAAGCAAGCGCTTCGCCGGGAATGGGTCAAAATACCGCAGAGCAACATTCGGGCTATTTCCGACATTTTTTGCTTTCAATTAAACTTATAATACCCCCAATATATAGTGTTGTAGAGTATAATAATAAATTAATCCTATAAAATGTACCTTTTATCATCCACGTCCGAATAGAAAAACTTATTTCTTTGATTCGGATATATCCTCGGCAAAAATACATAGAGATGTATACCCTCAGCCAATGTTCGATTATTTTATAATATTTTGACTTCTCGGACTCTTACATCATATTTTATAAGAGTTATATTAATAATTATTCAAAATTTTGACCATTTGTGGGGGAGGTACTTGATGGAGTGTACCGATATTGTCCATTTTCACACCTGACCTAGTACTAACACAAATATTATGATTTGCAAAGTTGGAGCAAAATCGGATTATGCTTTCCTTTTTGTGCAAAAAGTATATTTTTTGAAAATTTCGACCTTTTGTGGGGGAGGTACCAGAAGGAGTGGTCCGATATTGTCCATCTTAACACCAAACCGTCGGTGGATAAAAATTTTGGGATGTGTGAATTTAAAGACAATCGGACTCTTACATCACATTTTATGAGAGTTGTTATTATTTAAAATGTTGACCATTTGTGGGGCAGGTACTTGATGGAGTGGACCGATATTGTCCATTTTCACAACTAACCTAGCACTGACGCAAATATTTGGATTTGCAAAGTTGGAGAAAAATGGGATTATATTTTCTCTTTCTGTTTAAAAAATCGGACTCTTACATCACATGTTATGAGACTTATAATTATTCAAAATTTTTACCATTTGTGGGGAGGTACCAGAAGAAGTGGACCGATGTTGCCCATCTCCGAACTCGATCTAAGTTTGACAAAAATATTACGATGTACCTAGTTTGGACCAAATCGTGCTACCAGCCAGACAGACAGAGAGACGGACGGACATCGCTAGATCGACTTTAAATATTCTGAAACGGGTTTGGTCCAAAGGGACCTAGGGTCTAAAACCGTTATTTCGACTAGGCACGTTTTGACCGTATCAGATTGTATATACCCTCTGTAGCCAAATGGCTGAGGGTATAAAAATTGATACTAACTCTTTATGCCACTATAAATTTAAAGTACCTTGACCACAAATTAGTTGATAATTGAATGTAATTAGTCTTTAGGTACGATGTGTCGATGAAATGTGATGACACCACTACAAAAAGATTCGTTGGAATACCTATCGAAGTATTGAATATCTTCTCCTCTTAGAGCCACTGTAAATTGCCTCCATCGCTACAAAGATGAGAAGAGCATGAAAGGAACAATCATTAAAACAACGTTTTGTATAAATTATGCTAATGACGCTTCAATTGATTTGTAATAAAAGTTGCGAATAACGTAAAAATAAGATAAATATTCGCAAATCACGCACTTTGTTCTCCCTAAGCACGGCTTGTTTTATTGTCTCACTCTGTGTTGGTAATACCCCCGTTTTTTTTCTTCTTCGATCTTTTTCCCGATTCATTGGGAGTTGAGATTTTTAACTGAATCAATTCGTTTGATAGAAGAGGCGAAGCAGCAGATGCTAGTTTAGCCAATAAAGTTATTGGTGTTGCTGCTGCTGTTGTTGTATCGTGTTGATAGTTGCTGTTTTCAAAGTTGTTACTCCTTTCGGTGTTCCTGTTGTCTTTTGTTTTGTTTTTTCCTTTTTCTTTTTTGTGAAGCCAACAGACGTGTGTGTGATCACATTGCAAATTCGTGCGTTATCTCTTCTTTGTATTCGTCGAAGACAACATCGTATTTCTTTCATTCGCTTCGTAGTGACGAGTGTATTTATAAGCGCAAAATCGCATGTTTGGTTATTCAAATTAAACGGTTGTCCTCCATCTGTACCAGATATTCTTCCCAGGCGTCTGATTCCTTTCAAATTCAATGTCGTCTTTCTGTGGCCCCGAAAGAGTAATATTTTCTTTCGTTTTTTTTTTTGCTTGTCATCCGGCTATTGGTAGAGAGGTGTGAAGAGCAGTTTCATTTGGTATGCATCGAAATGATTGTAATTTGCATTTTGCAAATGATCCGTCGCTGAAATGGCGATATATGATCTGATTAGTTTTCTCTACAATTAAATGGTTTTGAAAATGGAGAAGAGGAGAGATAGGGAAATGGAAATAAATTCCAATGCCGGAGTTAAGTTTGGTTATGTGACTTTAGAGACATAGCAGTTTAAACTATGTTGGGATAGTTATATCTTCTCACGGTCTTCTTTTGAAGATCTCATGATCTTCAATTCAAGGCACCATGAGGTCTTCAATTCAAGATCTCAGGGTCTTCTATTGAAGATCTCAGGGTCTTCTATTGAAGATCTCACGGTCTTCTATGGAAGACCTCATGGTCTTCAATTGAAGATCTCAGGGTCTTCTATGGAAGACCCCATGGTCTTCTATTGAAGATCTCAGGGTCTTCTATGGAAGACCTCCAGCTCTTCTATGGAAGACCTCCAGCTCTTCTATGGAAGACCTCCAGCTCTTCTATGGAAGACCTCCAGCTCTATGGAGACCTCAGTGGAAGACCTCCAGCTCTTCTATGGAAGACCTCCAGCTCTTCTATGGAAGACCTCCAGCTCTTCTATGGAAGACCTCCAGCTCTTCTATGGAAGACCTCCAGCTCTTCTATGGAAGGACCTCCAGCTCTTCTATGGAAGACCTCAAGCTCTTCTATGGAAGACCTCAAGCTCTTCTATGGAAGACCTCAAGCTCTTCTATGGAAGACCTCAAGCTCTTCTAGGAAGACCTCAAGCTCTTCTATGGAAGACCTCAAGCTCTTCTATGGAAGACCTCAAGCTCTTCTATGGAAGACCTCAAGCTCTTCTATGGAAGACCTCAAGCTCTTCTATTGAAGACCTCTTGGTCTTCTATCGAAGACCTTAAGCTCTTCTATTGAAGACTCTTGGTCTTCTATCGAAAACCTTAAGCTCTTCTATTGAAGACCTCTTGGTCTTCTATTGAAGACCTCTTGGTCTTCTAGACCTCTTGGACCTCTTGGTCTTCTATTGAAGACCTCTTGGTCTTCTATCGAAGACCTCCAGCTCTTCTATTGGAGACCTCTTGCTCTTCTATTGAAGACCTCTTGCTCTTCTATTGAAGACCTCTTGCTCTTCTATTGAAGACCTCAAGCCAAGCTCTTCTTCTATTATCATCTGCTGAACACTTAATTGATAAATTGCTGTCGTGCTTGTCTAGACCCGAATCTCATGAAAATATTTGGACACTTTGCTTCAACTGGGGAAACACTTACAAATTTCCCCATTTCATCTTCCAATATCTCACGCAAAATTACTGTTACTGGCTATCACATTGGAAAATTCCCAAATAAGCGATTATGATCAACGGGAAAATATTTGAAAACTTTGCGTGATTAACATTGAATATAACCCCTGATACTATCAGAGAGTTTAAGCTTTCGAACGACAGTTGGATGTGTGATGTGACTCCTATGACAAACTTGAGAATCGTACACTAGGTGATTAACATAACTGAAGATAATCATTTACGCAAAATATCAGAGACTACTAATTAAGACGTATTTAAAAATCTTAACAATGATAAAAATCAACGGAAAAGCTGAACATCACAATGATCATATACAACAACCATTTGTACGCACATACGTACAAACATATATTCGTGAATTTCATCAGAAGTCATTTAATATTAGTTACAAATACAGTTAACTCTCGACGAATGCAATCATATTTTATTGAATCCTTAAATCATTCTTATTGATCATTTATAAGCTTGGTTTTATGGTACCAAATGATAATAGACGGTATGTCGGAGAAAACTAGGAAAACCATTAAACATTTTTTTGCTCTCAAAGACCCCTGCACGTTATGTCAAAAGTTGTAAAAATTCATGGCTTCAGATTTGTCCTACAAACATTTTATTTAATATTCAAAATTATTTAAAATTATTTAATAATTAACAATAAGTGATCTTATGCTACATATAGATCTGTTAAATATAATGAAACATTAGCGATTATAATCTTCACACATTTTCTTCAAACTTCGCACATCTCTTATACCACACTGTGCTACGGAGTATAATGTCTCTGTTTGTAACATAAAAATTATTAAGGGAGATAGACCCATTGTTCCTTTCGTGATTTTCATAGAATCACATTTAGAGCCGACTTGTGCATTTGCCCATTAATTCCAATTTATTAAATTATTTTGGTTGGCCTAGGGACGAACTATGTTAAAATTTGTTATAATCGTTACAAATTTAGATATTTTAGGCACATACGATCTAGTCCAGAAGCAATTATGCCAAATTTGGTAAGAATCGGTTCACATATAGATATAGCTCCTAAGTTTATATTTTTCATGCGAATTGAGCCGGAGTATGCATTACATAACAACGATATTTGGTATAACATAACAGATGCACCTCAAAAAAGCCTCTGTCAAATTTTATAGAGATCGGTTCAGATTTGTATTTAGCCCCCATACATATCTTCGTTAGATTTCACGATTATTGTGCACGACCTAATTTATCCTAGAAGCAAGTATGTTGAATTAGGTGAAAATCGGTTCGAAATCGGATCATCCGATGTGAATTTATAGCCGCCAAAACCCTTAACATGACAAATAGAATAAATTTTGGGCACATTCCGCCATATTAGAGGTATAACTATAGCCCCGACATATATATTTCATACGATTTTTATTTAGGTCTTCTCAGTGTAATTATGCGCATTCTCTACCAATGATGCCGACAATATCTAGACCCCTTTTTTGGTGCTTCTGTCCAGCTAGGTGCTTCTGCCTGGCCGTGATATTGACGTCCAACCAGAATATAAATTTATAGTTTTTGCATAAAATTGCGGGTGATATGGGCCAAATATATTAATCCGATTTTGTAGTAACTGTACAGGTCACAATTATAACCTTAAAGACACATAATTTAAGATGAACTTTGGGTAGAAGGAAATCTACGTCTTTGCATGATTATCGGCAAATATTATAGTTTAGGAATTCTCTGAGTTTATTGAAGTCGTTTTCCCTAACATAATGTAGATCTGGTGTGTCCCTTCCTAAGAACACTTGTCTTATACTTTAGAAATTTTAAGCTCAAAGATAGATAATATCAGTCCTCGTTGTGTTTCCGCCCCATATATTTGAAGATAATAGGTCATTTATGACATATGACCATTTGGGAGGTTTGAAGGATAGGCTCATGTTTTGCATTTGCCATCATATACTAGTATAGCCCGATTTTAACGAAACTCAATTGCAAATAGCAGCTGGGATTCTAAATTAATATTTCAACTTCCCTGTCTAAATATTCTTTCTCATATCTAATGCGATCTTCAAACACCAACATTGAAACAATTCGCCTTAAAAACATAGTTAAAACCGTTATGTGAGGGCCACAAGAAATCTTAGATCTTTAAAGGTAATTTTCTGTCAAAGGGGGGAAACTACAAACACAAGCTATAAAACACTTACGCATAAATTTCTAAGCCGATCTAACCATACAGCCCACATTAGTTGATGTAGACCTTTAACATTTGATACAATAGTTTGTACTGCGTCTGGAATAGTTGTCATTGAAAATGACATATATTGGTCCACGTTTTGGTATAGGTACCTACCGATATTCGGTATTTTAATGATTTTTGGAACATTTTTGCACGGAATTGTTCCAAATTCGATAATAAGAGTTAGTAAGGGGTTCTACTGCTGTTGGCAGAACATTGGCTGTAAAGAACAACATTTTTTTTATATACACCCGATATTCCGTATTTTGATGACTTGAGCCACATTTTTCTACAGATTTGTCTAAAAAGTGGTAATTGTAGTTCGTAATGGGTTCTAGCTCTGGTGGCGGAACATTGTATATATAAATTCACGTTTTCGTATAGGTTCCGGTTTTGGTATGGCCCCATATAAGGGCTTCACCCACTTTATTGTGTTATAACCACTCTAACTGCATTATCCAAACGGTCTTACTGGCATTTGTAGCTTAAGGTGGAACACATTTGAATCCAGAGACTTTTAAATAAAAATATTTTTCTTACCCAATGGTAATTTTTTTATTTTTATACCCACCACCATCGTATGGAGGGTATATTAAGTTTGTCATTCCGTCTGTAACACCTCGAAATACAGCATCAGCATAAAATTCTATGTTGATTTAGCGATGTCCGTCCGTCTGCCGTTTGTCCGTCTGTGGAAATCACTCTAGCTTCCGAACGAATTGAAGTAGATTGATAAAATTTTGCTCAAATGTATGTCATGTCTGCAGGACTTTTGGTATTAAAAATGGGCCATGTAGGTCCACGTTTTGGTATAGCCCCCATATAATGGTACCTCCCGATATTTGGTATTTTAATGATTTTAGGGAAAATTTTCACCAGAATTGTTTCAAATTTGATATTTGAAGTTCGTAATGGATACTACAACCTAAGACAGAACATTGTCTGTGCAGGTCCACCTCTTCGTAAAGCCCCCATATAACGGTACATCCCGATATTCGGTATTTTGATGATTTTAGCTACATTATTCACCCATTTTTTTTCAAGTTTCGCTTTTTAATATTGTAATGGCCTATGACAAATGTTACCTACGCAGGTTCATGTCGTCGTATAGACCCTAATAAAATAACTACATTCGGTATTTTTAAGATTTTAGCAGAATTGTTAACGGATTTTATTTTTTTTGAGAATTGCCAATTTCGTTCCAAATGGTGGAGGGTATTCAAAGTTCGGCCCGGCCTTACAGCTTTTTTACTTGTTTTATACTGGTTGAGAATTTTGACAAAAACCTGAAATCGGGCGGTACCACAACATGTTCATTAATGGTCAAATTCTACGGTTCCAAAATGCATCTGACAATAATTTTACAAAACTTCGATTGTAAATGCTGAAGTGATATCCATAGACCGGCAGGCAGATAAACAGATGGACTGACATGACTAAATCGGCATAGAATTTTATGTAGAGCGAAAAATAGCTCCCTTCGGTTGGCCGCAAAATAATGTAACCTTCACTGCTATTTGCAGGTATATAAGTATCTAACTTAAATACAAAATATCGGTGTAGCTTCATTTCAAATTTTTGTTTTCCTCATTTATATTTCGAAGTAAAACAAGCCATACCATTAGATTGCATTTGAGGAGAATTGAAGAGTGCATGGGTTGAGGGTATATATCCGTCGTTCAACCTATAGCTCCTTTTTAATTATTTTTCTACACATTCTGTGGAACCTATCTGTATGACAATTTTCAATATAAAACTCCTAAAGATTTTCACAGAATCAAAAGCTATTAATCTGACTTGCCGAAACGCAACTCATTATCAAATGGCGGCAGCAACAGCAGCCGAAACCTAAGTCATGGCAACGGTTGCACTTCACTCATAACTGCATAGAATCTCTTTTTTTGCCAATTTTTCATTGCCGGATTTTTTACGAGTGTTGCAATAATTGTAGATGAAAAGTTGTTGTTGTTGTTGCTCTTTGTTGAACTCGCATGGAACTTGCGCAGCAAAAAAAAGAGGAGAGATAGACAACGAAACAAAGCGTATTTGGCTGATTATACTGTCAGTTGTTAGGTTGGCGGCTGAATGGTTGGTTGTCGGTGGCAACAACTTTTGCTGGCGATAGTAGCTGCTAGTGCTGGTGGTGCTGTTGCTGCTCCTGCTGATGATGTTATTATTGTGTGTTAGGTTTATTACTCGGATGGTTTTTTATATTTCGCTTTTTGTTTCTTTCTTTCTCTTTTTTTTGCCATGAAGATGACAATCATTTAATTAGAAAGTTTCCCATAGGCTCTTAATTGTTGTTGATGACATTAAGTCGTCGTTTGTCGTTTGGCTTTTGTTGCTCGTTTGCAGTGCCACCACTATGCGCATGTATGTGTGTGTGAGTGCAGCCAAATACTCTCCACTCATCCACACTTCGCCATAGTTGAGACTGCGTTTGGCCATACCATGACAATATACCGTCCATACGGCCAGCCTGGTATATAAGTTAGCCTATCTGTCGGTCTTTTGGTCTGAACATTTTGCTACTTTTCTAGCTGGTGTTAATTATGTGTTATGAAATCTTATATGAAAAAAATGTTTAAAATAAAAATTGGCCAACAGCAGCACTTTTTCCTTCCGTGCAAGCACAGGTGCTGGAATGAAGAAATTATCCAGTATATGCTTTTGTTAGGCATATGTATGGTAGTGTGTACATATGTATGTATGTTGTTTTGTTGTAAGTGTCCATGTGTTGGCAGGTATTTGTTAAGTTAATTACAAATAAAAAATCGCCTGAGGTGTTCTTGTCGCATACTTTTCAGACAATGGACGTCCGTACAGCTCTGTTGCGGTTACTGTCATTATTTTCCTTGTTTTTTTCGGTGTTTCGCTCTCACCATTTCGATTTAGTTGTAAATCGCTTGTAATGCTTATGATGCAGGTAAGAGGCATATAAAGCGTTGGATGTTTTTGGAGTCATGACTATGAGGGGCCTTAGGAACACTATTTTTATACCCTAGTAGGGAGGGTTTATTAAGTTCGTCATTCCGTGTGTAACTTATCGAAATAATAATTTTAGACCCAAGAAAGTAGATATATTCTTGATCGGCGTAAATTCTAAGACGATTTAGCCCGGGCTGTCCGTCCGTCTGTTGTAATCACGCTACAGTCAAAACAAATTAAAATAGGAAGCTAAAATTTTGCATAGATCTGTCTTTTATCTGCATGCAGTTGAAGTTCGAGGATGGACTATATCCGTCAACGTTATCGTATAGCCTCGATAAAACGGCAACTTCATATATTCGGCATTTTGTTGATTTTAGCCAGATTTTTCAATGAAATTGTCTGAAAATTCACACAAGGAGTTCCTTGTGAGTACTTTATCCCCTAATAGATAATTGTTTATATAGGCACACGATATCGTATAGCCCCCATATAACGGTATCCATCGATATTCGGTATTTTTATGATTTCAGCCAAATGTTTCCTTCCTTCTGAGTACTTTAACCCCAGAAGATAATTGTCTAAATAGGTCGACGTTTTAGTATAGCGCCCATATAACGATACCACCAGATATTCGGTATTTTCAGGAATTCTGCGATATTATTCACCGGAATAGTTTCAATTTTGAACCATGGGGGGTATATTAAGTTCATCATTCCTGCCAACTCATCGAAATAATAATTTCAGACCCCACAAAGTATATATATTCTTGATCAGCGTAAAATTCTAAGACGATTTACTCCTGTCTGTCCGTCTGTTGTAATCACGCTAGAGTCAAAACGAATTAAGATAGGAAGCTAACATTTTGCACAGATCGGTTTTTTGTGCGCAGGCAGGTCAAATTCCAAAATGGGCTATATCAGTCCACGATATCGAATGGCCCTCATATAATGGCACCCCCGATATTCGGTACTTTGATGCCTTTAGCCACATTTTTCAATGGAACTGTCTGAAAATCTACAAAGAAGTTCTCTCTAATTTACGTTTTAGTATAGCATCCATATAATGCTATCCAGAGATATACGGCATTTCCAGCATTTTCGCGACATTATTCACCGGAATTGCGTCAAATTTCGTATTTAAAGTTCGTAGTGAGTACTACAACATATGACGGAAAATTGTTTATGCATGTCCATGTCTTAGTTAAGCCACACTACAAGGGTAACTCATTTTTTTTTTTTTTTGGTATTTTGATGATATTTGCGTATTTTAAGTTTGGAATTGTATTTTAAGTTTGGAATCGTTACCACAGCCTATGACAAAAAAATTACTTATCCAGCACCACGTCTGTGTATAGCAGCCAAATAAAGGTTTTGTATTTGAGCGGTATTTTGCGACGGAATTTCTTTTTTTAATTGTCTAAGTTCCTTCCAAATGGTGGAGGGTATAAAAAGTTCAACCTGGCCGAAATAAGTTGTTTTTTACTTGTTTTGAATTCTTATTACATCATAACTAGACCTAGAATAAATCCATTCTTAAGACGTCGAATCAATTCTTGAAACACATCAGTAAATATCTTGCAAGTAAATACCATTGGGAAGAGGTCAACGCTAAGGTTGCCAATGGAAAATAGTTCAAAATAGTCAACTAGTCCAAAACTATTGGTTACAATAAATAGAAGGTCGAAAATATTTTTTTGATCAATTTTTCCTCGTCCTTTGGAGTATGAAAGTAGCATTCAATTTCGTTTAAGCAAAAAGTTTTAAATGAGAAAGTGTTATATTCCACTATTAATCTCAGACCTTACTTAGGTTGAACAGATTTTATGACAATTACGTTTAAGCTTTAAATATTGCAAGTAAGAATTATGTACTATATGATATACTACTAACTAAACACGTTGCAAAATATGCCAAAAACCTTCGTAGTAACTAAAATCAGGGAGAAGCATTTAATTATATCATTTTGGCTATAACTCTATTATTATTGAGATTTTCGCGTTTTAGGGTGTCTTTAATCGTCTTTTTTTAAGTAAATATTTAATAACCTTATTTTGATCATTACTCCTATATTATTGAGTTTTTCGAGTATTTATGGAGTTAGATAAGGGACACCAAACTCGTTCGGGGTTTCGATCTACAAACAGAGTAGAATCAAATTCACTTGTAATTTTCCTTAGCCTAGACGGGCTAGTGTACAGTGAAATTTTGCAAAAAGCTTGAGCCAATTCCGAAAAAAGTGCTAAATTTTTAGAAGATAATCAAAAATATATAAACGGAAATTTATCAGAGACTAACACTGCAGTTTGATGTAGAGTATTTCTTTCTGTTACCTTGCGATGTTGACTTTCAAAATACCGATACATATATCTTCTATTGTAAGCTCCTGTAATTATTAAAGAAATTGAATTTTGTCGCAAAGTGTAATCAGACGTTGTGCCAATCTTAATCCACTATATATTTGGAACACCTGAATCCGGTTTTTTTTAGTAAATATCACTGTGATCATGAATCTGTAAAATTGGTCGGGATAAAAATTCCTGTTGGACGAGGTCACAGCAAGTGACCTCCGGATAAAGCCATTTTTAATGCTTGGACAGTGTGAAACTTTGCCTTAGAAATATTAAGAAACAAAACAAGTAAGGAAAGTTGGATCGATCAATAATGTTTATCTGCAGACCCTAATTTTTTTCTTTGTAAAATGTTGTTGGCATCGGATTTAAATATAGCTCCAACATACAATATCATACAATTTAAAAATGTAAGCAGGATAGAGGAAATTTTTCTGTGGGAATCCTTCAAATTGCTCGAATTTGACTTCGTTATCAATTTGTAGTAGCTAGTTGGTATCATTGCACGGTAGTTCGTGAGGACTATAAGATTAAGGATTTTCTTTTTAAAATTTGGACTAAATTTAACATATTTTTTTAAGTTTTTTCAAAATTGTAAAAAATAAATTAAAATAATAGTTAATTTTTTGTTGTTGAGATTTTAAACTCTTATCCTAGTTTTCTTTAAATTGACAAAATATTCAAACCGAATTAGATGCTTGTTTTTAGATACTAAATAACAAAAACTTAAATCTTTAATATTGAATTATGTTTTCCTGACTTACCCTATCATTTTGCTTAGTCCTTATGTAGCTGAAAAATAAATGAAAACAATAAGATGAATTGAATTGTTTAAATTAAAAATGAAAAAATATTAAATAGATAGATTGAGACAGGTACGGAAAAAAATGTCATGTTCTTTCTTTTTGCGAAAATTTTTTCTAGTCTACTCTCTTTTGAATTTGACCTACTAAAAGTTGAATATCGGGTGGTATTTTAAGTCTTACCAGTTTTAAATTCTAAATCTTACTAGTTTTAAGAATCAAACATTAAAAAACTTCGTTAAAAAAATTAAATTAAAATTTAAAATACCGAATATCTTGAGGTACCCTCTTATGAGAGCTATGAGAAAGATTTGATGTTGGCATAAAATTTTAAATAATTTTGTTGGAAAATGTGGCTACGATAATTAAAGCACCGAATATTGTTACACACGGTTTTATAAGGCTATATGAAAACGTGGAGTGTATCCCACAGAAGTTTCAGACATAATATGCATATAACCAACATTTTAGCCATCTAAGCCGTTCCTTTCAGTTAAAAAAATTGCGTTTATTATCTATTATTTTATTTATATATTATTTATCAACATGTCTGCAAAAAAATATATTCTTTAAAAATCCAAAATTTGTGAAAACTTCACATTTATAGTCTGCTTGATCCTTGAAAAGTATTATTTAAATCAGTAATGAAAGGTCAAAGGTCGGATGGGGTTGACTATATGATACCCTACAAATAAAAACTTACATTGGAAATTTATTTGATGTAGACCATACCAACTATGAACATTTTTGAATGTGGAATCAGAGGGAAATAATACATGGTGAGATAAAAAACTGCAACAATTTTTACATTTTTTTTTTTAAATTTTATTGAATAAAAGCAAAACATGTCGGAAATAGCATCAAATTTTAGAATAAGGAAATGAAGCGAGGAACCTCATTTTGTGACCATT
Organism: Musca domestica; assembly: GCF_030504385.1. Lineage (NCBI taxonomy): Eukaryota > Metazoa > Arthropoda > Insecta > Diptera > Muscidae > Musca > Musca domestica. The sequence goes on along the minus strand of NW_026712193.1, from coordinate 1,468,610 downwards.
CTTGGGTGGCGCGTGCTTAGGTCTGCGGCCAAAATGTTTGCGTGCCCAATAATAAAACACAATATTTTTGCGATAATATTCGGCATTTATTCTGATGCCACGGTCGATTAATACGAACGGAGAGCGACCATCGGCTGTTATGGCGGCCCACACCATCATCATGGCCGGCGCTTGAGTTTTGGTGGCAAGTATACACGATCATTTTGTTTGTTTACAAACTGCTGGACAACGAATCTCATCGGAGAACACCAAATTCGCAGTTCACCACTTTCGGCAAAGCGAAGCAACTTTTTATCTCTTTTGAGTATATTTTCTTTCAATTGCGGTGTAAGTTCTTGCACTAATGGCTTTACCCAGAGCTCATTTTTCAATATTTGCCGAAAGTAGTATTGCGATATGTTCAGCTCACGAGCCATTTTTCGGCCACTGCGACGCGGATTTCGATCAAGTCGCTTTTTTTACTTTTCGAACTATTTCTGCTGATGTTGCTGTTTTCTTCCGTCGACTTCCTTGACGTCGGGCTACGCTACCAGTATCACGGTAACGAGCGATGGTACGAGACACAAAAGATTTATTCACATTTAAATGCTGGAGGGCTCTAACGATAGCCACTTGTGGTTTTCCAGCCAAATATAAAGAAATCACACTATCACGCTTGAATTCCATCTCGAATAACTTTTTTTCTGGAAAATTCTTATCAAAATGCTTGTAAACAATATAATGAGCTGTCTCTGGAATAATTTTTACAGCTGTCGGACGAGTGGCTTAGTTATGACAGCTGTCTGAAGTTGCAGTTTTTTTATCTCACCCTGTATATACCTCTTTATATCAAACACTAAAATTCAAAAAATTTCGTTGGAAAACGTGGCTACGATCATCAAAATACTGAATATTGTTGGACATTTTTATATGGGGCCTGTACGAAAACATTGATTGTATCTCATGGAAATTTCAGACAAAAGTCGTCCCCTTCAAAATTTATAGTTCTTTTACTGACTGCTAAAAAACGTGTTGATAGTTTGGCTAATTCTTAAACATGTTTTTTCCTTGAACAGTCCATGTGTATAAATTGGTGCTCCTCGAATGAATATTCTTTAAAATATCCAATTTTTTTGTGAAGCCACAATTAAAATTTGGTTGATCCTTGAAAAAATATTCTTCAAACCAGTGAAAAATGGTCAAAAGTCGGGTGGTGCCGATTATATGATACCCTACAGCAGTAGAGTTTCACGTAACAAATAAAGGTTTATATTGGGAATTTATGTGAAGTTGATCGGAATCAGAAATCCACATATATAATTTGTGTTGTATAAAAAAAATCATTAAAGAATCCGCGCTTTGGGGGGTTCTACAAAATTCTTAAAAATCCACATTGAAAATAGTCCTTTGAAAAAAATAATCTATAAAAACTATACGTTAGAGTCTGGGTGGAGCTTGAAAAATATATCATTTAATTTTTTCTACAAAAATTCACGATTATTGTCCGAGTAGTCTTTGACGTTTATAGTTTTGTCTTTAAACATTTTTTCTGGGCTGGATATAATTATGTAATTATGAGGGGACAAAAGAATTATAAAATGAAATCTATGACTTTAGTCAGGTTGAGATTCTAAGCCATTTGCCAGTAGACTGGCAAATAGGGGAGATCCCATGGATAAGTATGGAATTCGTTTCTCTAGCATGTGGTACTCTCAATTTCTAATGTATAGATAAATCTCTTGAATCACTTTATTTAAGATATATATATTATATCACGTTATAAAAGGCCTCTTTATCACTGCAAACTCCACACCTGTTAAATTTGACAGTAGTGAAAATAAACACAGTAGGCTGTTGTTTGATTACCCGTTTGTGGTCTCGTCCATCCACCTTGATCATGATTACTGTCCCCCCTCATCTGTATAATTGAGAGTTGACTTTTTAATTTTTAGTGTCATAAATAATACAATTTTTTGTTGTTGTTTCACCACAAATTTCAGCTTTTCTCGGTTTGGTTTCCCTTTTGCCATTCCTCCAAAAACAAAAACAAAAAAAGAATGAGTATTGTAACTAAATAATTATTGCGAATGCCTGATGATGTTGCGCATTTTAAAGACCATTAATTATTCGCCGAAGTGTATCATCATACATCATATTTAATAAAGTGTGAGGTTTCTTTGCAAAATAATGCACTCAAGACGATGCGCGTTTTGGGGCTGGTGTGGTCGGGCAGTTGGGCATCGTGACAGCCGAGTCATGTCCAAATTTCCGATTCTAGGAATTATTCAATTATCGATTGTCTTATTTGCTGGCCAACAATGTTGGTTATTTTAACAATGTAGTTAATGGTAATTTCATGGGTAACGCCGTCGACGTGAGATATGGTTGTAACATTATAAGTGTCACAATAAATCATATTGCATTAGTGAATGGGGGGAAAAATTGCGCTAAGTATGGCGGAGAACTCTTTTTCGTTGCAATTTCAGTGTGAGGAAAACTAGTTTCAATTTATATACTGCAAGTTATAAATAGAAAAGGCCCATGCTGACACATATTTTTTATAAATATCTTCAATATTTCCTTGCTAAAATAGAATCGAAGATTTGGTTTAGAATCGTGAGTGTAGAATTATTCCAGAATTTCACATGCAAAAATCGTTAATATTTTTTTTTTTTCAAAGAATTCAGGGAAACATATGATTAAAAAAAGGATCAGTCGGATTTTCTGGACAGATATATACACCCAGCTAGTGTCTGAGAATTAAAACAAGTAAAAAAGTATCGGTCGGTTTTGCCGACAGATGTATACCCTCAGCCAATGTTCGATTATTTAAAAATATTTTGACTTTTGATATGAAATTTCAAACACTTGGTTTTGAAAGAATGGGTCAATATTGTCCATTTCATATCGGACCGAAATAAATATTATTTAAATATTATTATAAAAATATAAAAAATCGAACATTTATATCCAATTTATGGATTCTGGTTGAGAGACATATATTTAGATATAGCAAGTTGTAAAGAATCGCTGACTTGCTTCGCAATTTATGACAGCTAAAAGTATTGAAAATTGTGTCTCTTTGTGTGTGAGGTACCAGGGGTTCGCAGATAGCATCTTCACAACAGATCTTGTGTTAGCAAAAATGTCTGTATGTGTGAAATTTGAAGAGAGTTTGATGCTTATTTCGCTTTATTTGAGCGTTTTGTTATTCAAAATCTTAAATCTTACGCAAATATTAGGAATTGCAAAAATAAGTTTTTATTTTTTGAAAATGTCGTCTATTTGTGGGGAAGGTACCAGAACGGGTGTATGATATATTCCGTCTTAATACCAGATCTTGGGTTCATAAAAATATTAGGATATGTGAAATTTAAAAACAATCGGACTCTTACAACACATTTTATGAGAATTGTAATATTTCAAAATTTGATTCTTTGTGGGGGAGGTAATTGATGGAGTGGTCCGATATTGTCCATTTTCGCTCCTGACCTAGCACTGGCGCAAATATTAGGATTTGCGAAGTTGAAGCAAAATCCGATTATCCTTTATCTTTCTGTGCAGAAAATGTATTTTTTTAAATTTCGACTTTTTGTAGGGGAGGTACCAGATGGAGTGGACCGCTACATTCCATCTTCACACCAGACCTTGGGTTAATACAAATATTGGGACGTGTGAAATTTGAAGACAATCGGATTTTTAACTCAACATTTTATGACAGTTGTAATTATTCAAAACTAGCTGGCCCGGTCCGCGTTGCCGGCCCGTACTTTTTGTCTATTATGCACATTTTCCCAAGCATAATTATCCACAGATATGACTGATATAAATGTTCACGTATATGTCGATTTAAAGTGTTTTAAAATACCTGTACCCATTTTTAAGCTGTGGGCTTCAATATTTAAACCGTGGGCTTCAACTATGTGGATGTGCTATACAAATCTATTAAAAAGTATATATCAATCTTATCGCCATATAAGGGATCAAATTAATTTTTAATATGGTAAAAATCGTAGCAAAATCTTTCAGTCAAATGAGCAGTAAGATTTTCAACCTCCCCCCCCCCCACTAATAAACATTATTAGCCAAATTCTTTGAAATATGGTTAAATTAGGAGGTACTTTCTTTATACTCCGAAACATCGACCTACATTGAAAACTTTCTTCAACCCCTTATAATCCAAGATGACAAATAGAGGCCAAATCAAAATATAGCACAACAATATAGCATGTCATAGCTTTTCGCGTGATTTAAATAAGTAAAATAGTTTATCCACCTCATAATTGAGGGCAGAATGATAAGATGGGATTTAATTTTATTTGTCATTTAAATTGTAAGTTGGAGACCCCTTAAAGTCCATATTTTCATCATGGTATAATTCAATGATGATTCAACAAATATTCGGTCCCGTGCTACTTTGTTATATTTGTAATTTGTTCATGTTTCCACAATTTATTTCATATAGATGCACATCCCAAATCTACGTTCCCAACCAATATTCTTTTGGGGGTTACAAATTCAATAGAATACAAAATTTTCTTTTCTGACCACACATTATATGTGAAAGTGGACTTGGGGATACTCCAATGTGGGGACTTTACTTAAATTAATTCCTATGTGGCAATTATCTGTATGATGGTTCCCTACCCTAGGGTGGCATATATAAATTTTTTTGGCCAAATCAATTGATGAATGTGGTCAATACCAATATGGGCCCTACTCTGAAAATTTCAAATTTTATGCGAAGAGGTTCTCTACCCCCTTGGTCAAAAAATGAAAAAAGTGGCCAAGACCCCAAAAATAGCTTAAATCATAGATGGTTATATAAATATGAAATCGGGTTGTTTCCTTATCCGTGAGTTATGCAAAACGATTTTAGGTATTTTGAATATTTGGGAAGAATTTCTGGAAGGATATAAAACCTTTTCTTACTAAAAGTCCCATTCGCTCTACTATCTTGCACCTTTTATATTTGGTATTTTACTAATTATTCTCCCAAAGAATTTTGCATTTTGAGCTCTCATTGGACGGATCATTGTCACGCTTTGAAATGAGTTTAAATGTGTTCGCATCTTCCAGCTGAACCACGATGTAGGCCCTGGAGTTGAAAGGTAGATGTCAGTCAACATCCTATTTCGCACTTATTTCATTTTTTTAGTGAAAAATTATTCTTTATTTGGTTCACAAAAAATCCACTGAATTCAATATGATAATACAAATTGAAAAAAAAAAAAAAAAATGACAAAAAAAAGAATAACAAATTGAAAAAATCTTCAACTTGTTCGCTGATTTTTACAGCAAATGTTTAAAGATCCTTACAAAGTTTGTCAATAGAGTGTACTATTACTTTAAAATTCGATTCCATTGAAATTTTTTTTTTAATTTTTTCCAGATTTGAGAATTTTTGCAATGAGATCTTTTTTTTCATGATTTTTTAGCGATTTTGAAAAAGTATCTTTTAACGTTGGGGTGACCGCGTTAAATTATTTCGATATCATCTATTCCGTTTCGCCACCACATAATTCGGTACTACACTTCCATGTAACCCGCCATCAATTTTAGTTCTCAAGAAATCAAGTCAATTAAATAAATTGGTATTAATATTCGAATTCAAAAATAAAAATATAAAAAAAACACTACAAATGTACATTAGAAAAAATAAGTCAAAATGGAAAAAAATCATGCAAAATAAAACATTACTGTTGTACATTTGAAAAGTCAAAATGAAAATGTTAATATATCACGTTTTTACGCGATTTTTTTGGATATTATCCTTTTCGGAGAGGAGACAACTCCGAATTTGTGTGAATCGTTAAAATCAGTCCAGCGGTTCTTAAGTTATAAGCGTAGTAACTAACACAACTTACATTTATATATATAGATTTTGACCATTTGTGGGGGAGGTACCACAAGGAGAGGACAGATATTGTCCTTTTTCACACCCGACCTAGCACTTACGCAAATATTAGGATTTGTGAAGTTGGAGCAAAATTTGATTTTCCTTTCTCTTTCTGGCAAAAAATATATTTTTTGAAAATTTCGATCTTTTGTGGGGGAGGCACTAGAAGGAGTGGACCGATATTGCCCATCTCCGAACTCGATCTAACTTTGACAAAAACATTACGATATACCAAGTTTGGCCGAATGGGATACTCCCTTCAAGAGTTATCGTGAGCACCAGCCAGCCAGAAAGACGGACGGACGGACATCGCTAGATCGACTCCATGTGTTCTGAAACGGATTTGGCCCAAAGGGACCTAGACACCTCACAAATGGTTATTTCAACTAGGCACGTTTTGACCGTATCAAAAGATATATACCCTCTGTAGCCATATGGCTGGGGGTATAAAAAGTATCAGTCAGATTTTCTGAACAGATATATACACCCATCTAGTGTCTGAGAACTAAAAATATATTTTGACTTGATTATTCCAAGGTTTGCGTTTTTGTCCAACGTCTGATATAAATATTGCGATGTTCCAGGCTTGGACTATACCAACTACTTTCTCCCCTTTTTTTGAGATTTTGGAACTTTTGTGGAGCTGGTAAATGAAAAGTGGATAAAAATATTATGATGTGCAATGCTTTTTCCAGTTTTTATATTAAGTTTGTCATTCCGTCTGCAACACTTAGCAATATACATTTTAGACCCCACAAAGTATATATATATTCATGATCAGGATACAATTCTATATCGATTTAGCGATGTCCGTCCGTGTGTCCGTCTATCCGTCTGTCCCTATGTGGAAATCACTTAGAGTCTAACTTCCTAACGAATAGAAGTAGGTGGATAAAATTGTACTCAGGGTGAGATAAAAAACTGCAACAAAGTCAAACGCCATAATTTTTACATTTGTTTTTTAAATTTAATTGAATGAAAGCAAAAAAATGTCGGAAATAGCACAAAATTTCAGAATAAATTTAGAAATGTTCGAATTCAGAGGTGATCGACACTTAACTATTTCTTAATGCCAACCTTGCTTTCCAAAATACTCCAGACACAATTGCCCAACGAATTGGTATCCGGAGATTTTGGTGGCCACTGTGTGGTGGAAATGAAGCTCATTTCGTAACCATTCCAGGGTGCGCGTGCTGAGTGCAATGGTGCTGAGTCCTGTTGCAATGTCTAGGGTCTGCGGCCAAAATGTTTGCGTTCCCAAGGCTTTAATACACCCTCCAGAATATTTTCGCGATAATATTCGGCATTTATTCTGATGCCACGGTCGATTAATACGAACGGAGAGCGACCTTCGGCTGTTATGGCGGTCCACACCATCCCCATGGGGCCGGCACTTGTGTTCTGGTGGCAAACCGAAGGTACACATTTTCAGCTGACTTCTTTGGCAAGTAAACGCGATCATTTTGTTTGTATACAAACTGCTGGGCTACGAATGTTTTCTCATCGGAGGAAACCAAATTCAACAGTTCACCACTTTCGGCCAAGCGAAGCAACACTTTAGCTCTTTTGAGTCTATTTTCTTTCTGTGGCGGTATAAGTTCTTTCACTTTTTGAAATTTCAATGGCTTTACCCCGAGCTCATTTTTTAATATTTGCCGAATGGAATATTGCGATATGTTCAGCTTACGAGACATTTTTCGGCCACTGCGACGGTTTCGGGTTTCGATCAAGTCGCTTTTTTACTTTTGGAACCATTTCTACTTATGTTGCTGTTTTCTTCCGTCCACTTCCTTGACGTCGGGCTACGCTACCAGTATCACGATAACGAGCGATGGTACGAGACACATGAAATGTATTTACGTTTAAATGCTGGAGTGATCTAACGATATCAAATTGTGGTTTTCCAGCCAAATATAAAGAAATCACACTATTATGCTTGAATTCCATCACAAATAATATTTTTCTGGAAAATTGTCACCAAAATGCTTCTGTACGCTTGTAAATAATATAATGACTGTCACCGGAATAATTTTAACAGCTATTGGACGAGTGGCTTAGAAATGACTGCAGTCTGAAGTTGGTTTCAGTTTTTTCATCTCACCCCGTATAATGGCACTTTGCTATTTTTGGTATTTTGGTTATTTAAGCGACATTATTCACCGCTCAAATACAAGTTGTACTTCATTTACTTAGTACAAATTTCCAAAACCTCCAACGTATCATATTTAAAATTTAAACTATACCAAATTGAGTACCATTTCGCATACATAAGTACGAATTTCCAAAACTACTTATATTGCTCAGTCCAAAGTTGTACCAAATTGTGTACCAATGCAATATTAATCTTATTTCTAAATTTCAGAATTCCAGCTCTATAGCTACTACCTGAGTCGGAATTGTACTAAATTTACCAAATTTATTTTTTTAGTACTTTTCATACACTTAAGTACACATTTCGAAAACTTCCTCCATATCCCAATCTTACATTCCACCATTAATGTTATTTCAAATTTTAGAATTTCAAATTTAGTTTCAATACTCTAGCTTAAGCTGTTTCGTCTGGGCGTTGATCAATCGTTAAGTCAGCAAATCAGTCAATTACTTTACTCGTTTATTAAAATAGATATTAACCCTTTGTGGGGGAGATACTTAACGGAGTGGACCGATATTGCCCATTTTTGGACCCGATTTAGCTCTGATATAAATATTAGGATTTGCAAAGTATGAACGAAATGGGATTATCCTTTCTTGTTCTATGAGGTGAATTATTTTCTATAAAAATGTTGACCTTTTGTGAGGGAGGTACCAGAAGGAGTGGTATGATCTCCGAACTGAATCTAAGTTTGACAAAAATATTACGATGCACCATGTTTGGATCATACCGGATACTCCCTCAAGAGTTATTATGAGTATCAGGCAGCCAGTCAGCAGGTAGACAGACAGACGGACACGTTTAGATCGACTCAAAATGTCCTGAAACGGATTTGGTCCAAGGATACCTTGGGTCTAAAATAGACATAATGATGAGGCATGTTTTGGCCGTATCAAATGATATATACCCTCTGTAGCCATAAGGCGGAGGGTATAAAAACTCAATACTCTCTCGTAATATTATTATCAGAAGAAGCTGTAGATCGGTCCACAGCCAGCTCCCCCCCTGCTCCCCCTCATTCTTTGATTCATCCATAACAGCAAAAAACATTAGCTGACTCAGCCAAAATTAAGCCTAGCTTTGGAAAACCCATCAGCGACATTTAATTGATCAAACTTCAACCAGCCCAAAAACAGCCCCCCAAAGGAGTGGTGTTGGAAAATCTCTCTATCAATTTGTTTTAGCAGTTTGACATCTGTCAGGAATATTGTTTCCAGATGTCAAGCTATCGCTGCCGCTCAAGTAGTCTAATAAAAACGACAAAACATAAAACTAGAGCGTTTTCTTGATTGCTATCTATCATGATCACGTTCCGGGCAATTTCAAGTGACATTTTCAAGACACTTTGTTGTGTCGTGACATGAAACAAATTTTACCTTCAGAGTTAGGAAAATATAAAACTTGTCAAAAAGTAAGAACACTCAAAATGGCACAATACATTTCTGGTATCATGCAACAGGTCACGTACGTCCTTCAGAATGTCATCGACTCACCCACGTCATGTTCACGAAATTTCCATGAAAATAGCCGTTAGTTTCAAAAAAACAAAAAGTAAATAATTTCTAATGCCGCAATCTCATCAATTTCTTTGGGGCAAACAACCAAAGATCGGCCAGAAAAGAAAACAAGAAAAATGTGTGTGTGAGTGTTTGCCTCAATTTTCCTACACAAAATGTCAGTTGGAAAAACGACAGCAGAAAATTGATCGATTGTGGTACGCAAAAGCCAATCCTAACAACATTTTGCGAACGACAACGAACACACCTTCAAATCGATCGGGACGATAGCGTGCCACGACAAACGACCGCGACATGGTTCAATGGATGGTTGGTTGTATGGCTGTTTGACTGGCTCGTTTGTTGGAATTGAGGAATGACTAGCTGAATGGCTGGCTGGCTGGCTGGCAGATTGGAACAGACGATAATTGCACCCGAAATTGAATTAACATTCTGATCTGAAACCAGCGATTAGTCTTAGAAACAATTAAATATTGACATCCATTGGTAGTTATGCATGTTGCACCTAATAATAAAAAGGAGCATTTGCTCGCATTGCCAATGCGCATGGCGTAAATTTACAAACGGTAGCCATACACGGTTTGAGGTGAAACGATCGTGCTATGTGTGGTGTTCTATTCTTTTTTTTCGCTTTGTTGTTCGGGCACCCAGCATTGGTTTTGCCAAGCGCCAAACCCAATGAAGGCCTTCTCTCACGTACTCTCCCCATAGAGCTGTGGCATACGCATGTGCCACCATCGCCATGGCCATCACCACAACATCGATCGACATGCATATCAACGCCACATTTGCTAGGAGAAGCTTTGCATTGCTGCGACGAACATGACGCTTTGTGGTTGTGCCATGAAAAGGGTCTTTTTGTGTGAAATTCACTTTACGGCAAATTGTCATTTGCTGGATTGCATTATCAGTGGCGACAATCGTTTCTATGCTTCGCTAAAATGTCACATTTGTCTAGGCAAAAGCAAAAAAAAAAAGTGGAGACCATATGTCGAAGTCGTCGAAGCCCAGTGGTAACATACGTAGCATAGAGAGTATACAATCTGCCATAGGTAGAAAGGATACACTTGGAAGGCGTCAAAGCTTCGATCTTACGAAGGAGACTAGTCTACCGTGGTTCTTTCTGTTTTGAATTACTCTCGGGGCGAATGTTGTAGATCATGGTGTTTCAGAGTTAAATTTTCCTGGGAACGGACCTTATTTTGTTGTCCACGATTTCTCATTTCAATTAAGGCGTGGCGTGACCCAAAGTGCTTATAATTATATCTTATAATTTTTCCCTCAGACCTACAGTTACAGAGGGTATATTCAGGTGGAGATTAAAAACTGCTACCAATTTCAGACTGCTATCATTTCCAAACCACTTATCCGACAGCTGTTAAAATTAATCCAGTGACAGCTCATTATATTGTTCACAAGCGTACAAAAACATTTTGGTGAGAATTTTACAGAAAAAAAGTTATTCGTGATGGGATTAAAGCGTGATAATGTTATTTCTTTATATTTGGCTGACTACCGTTCGAGCACTCCAGCATTTAAATGTGAATAAATCGTTTGTGTCTCTTACCATCGCTCGTTTACCGTGTACCGTGATACTGGTAGCGTAGTCCGACGTCAAGGAAGTGTACGGAAGAAAACAGCAACATCAGCAGAAATGGTTCAAAAAGCAAAAAAGCGACTTGATCGACCCGCGTCGCCGTGGCCAAAAAATGGCTCGTGAGCTGAACGCAATATTTCATTTGGCAAATATTGGAAAATGAGCTCGGGGTAAAGCCATTGAAATTCCAAAAAGTGCAAGAACTTACAACGCAACAGAAAGAAAATAGATTCAAAAAAGTTAAAGAGTTGCTTCGCTAGGCCGAAAGTGGTTTTTCCGTATTTGGTTTTCTCCGATGAGAAAAAATTCGTTGTCCAGTAGTTTGTAAACAAACAAAATGATCGTAGTTACTTGCCAAAGAGGTCAGCTGAAAATGTGCACCTTCGGTTGGCCATCAGAACTCAAGCGCCGACCGTGATGATGGTGTGGGCCGCCACAACAGCCGATGGTCGCTCACCGCTCGGGTTAATCGCTTGTGGCATCAGAATAAATGCCGAATACTATCGCAAAAATATTCTCCAGGGGGTGTTATAAAGCCTTGGGCACGCAAACATTTTGGCCGCAAACCTTACACATTCCAATAGGACTCACCACTATAGCATTTAGCACGCGCCACCCAAGAATGTTTATAAAATGAGGTTCATTTCATGGCCACCAAAATCACCGGATACCAATCCGTTGGACTATTGTGTCTGGAGAAATTGGAAAGCAAGGTTGGCACCATGGTACAATGATATCTAGGTAGGGCTATGATACCATATGATTTCAATTTTTTTATTTTCATGGCTTAATATGTCATCTTTATTTGTTTATGTATGTGTTTTCTTTTCAATAACAAAAAAATTGTTCAGAAAACATTCAAATTCGGATGTTTTCAAAATGTTTATTTCATCGTATGCATCGACAAAATCTAGAGCTTTTGTAGCGAAATAATCCTTTAGAGATATATAGAACGTGGTTTTGAAAAGAAGTGTTGACCTTTCATTCAGTTTTCGCGGTTTTCAATTATTCATTCAAAATAAATGAAACAAGTTGTTTGATTTTTTTATTGTTTTGATACTATTTCTGACATTACAAGCCAAACAGGTAGACCTCTATACTTGCAATTTTTTCAAAGTTGACCTACCTTCTCTTCATTGTACCATGGTTGGCACTAAAAAATACCAAAGTGTCGATCACTTCAAGCAAGCGCGTCGCCGGGAATGGGCCAAAACACTGCAGAGCAAAATTCCGGCAGCGTGTGACGGTTTCATTGGCCGTTTGAAGGCCATAATTAGTGCCAAATATAAACTTATTCTAAAATTTGATACTATTTCCGACATTTTTTGCTTTCATTCATAAAATTAAAAAAGAAAATGTAAAATTTATGGCGTTTGTCTTCTTTGCAGTTTTTCTTATCTCAACCTGTATTATTTATGTGCATATTATTTCTGGCTGGTGCGCACGATAACTCTCGAAGCAAGTATTAATTTGATCCAAACATGGCACATCGGATTATTATCAAACTTAGGTCGAGGTCGGAGATGGTCAATATCGGTCTACTCCGAAATTAGGTCGGGGTACCGTTATATGGGGGCTAAACGAAGACGTGGATCTGCATAGACAATTTTCCGTTATATTCTGTAGTATCCTTTGCGAACTTAAAATTACAAATTTGAAACAATTCCGGTAAATAATGTCGCTAAAATCATCAAAATACCGAATATCGGGGGCTACCGTTATATAAGGGCTATACGAAGACGTGGACCTACATGGCCCATTATCTGTCTTAAGCTGAAGTATCTGTTATGAACTTCAAATACCAATTTTGAAACAATTCCGGTAAATAATGTCGCTAAAATCATCAAAATAGGTAGGAGGTACCGTTATATGGGTGCTATGCGAAGGCGTGGACCTACGTGGCCCATTTTCTGTCTTGAGCCGAAGTATCTATTACGAACTATTACGACCTACATGACCCATTTTCAATACCAAAAGTCCTGCAGACATAATACACATTTGAGTTAAATTTTATCAACCTACTTCATTTCGTTCGGAAGCTAGAGTGATTTCCACAGACAGACAGACGAACAGATGTACGGACATTGCTAAGTCGACATAGAATTTTATGCTGATCAAGAATATATATACTTTGTGGGATCTAAAATGTATATTTTGAGGTGTTACAAATGGAATGACAAACTTAATATACCCTCCATACTATGGTGGAGGGTATAACAATAGGTTTTTAACCCAACATCCATGAAAAATTCCGTCAGGATGAGTGAGAACTTCAACACATAGTTCTAGTTTTTAGATTTTCTGCCAAAAGGTAATTTTGAATAGCTCTCTCTATCCCAAACAATATCACATAGTACCAAATAAAACCTTTAGACCAACACAATAGGTTCACAAATATTATCCTATGTCCGTCTCACCTCAACAATTTCCAGCCATATCGGTAAACCTGTTCTTGACAAGTGAACAATGTATCTAACACGACTTTCTTCGAAAAAAAGTTATTGTTACTACTATTACAATTATTATTTTTATAATTATATCCTCACCTATATGGCTAGAGAGGGTATATATCATTTGATACGGACAAAACGTTCCTCATCGAAATAACGGTTTTAGACCCTAGATATCTTTGGACCAAATCCGTTTCAGGAAATTGTAGTCGATCTAGCGATGTCCGTCCGTCTGTCTGGCTGGCTGGTGCACACGATAACTCTCGAAGGGAGTATCCAATTTTATCAAACTTGATACATCTTAATATAATTATAAAACTTCGATCGAGTTCGGAGATGGGTACCTTCTTCACGAAATGAAAACATTTTCAAAGAAAATAATTTACTGCACAGAAAGAGAAATGACAATCCGATTTGGCTCCAACTTGCAAATTCTAGTATTTGCATCAGTGCTAGGTCATGTACCTCCCTCACAAAGGGTCAAAATTTTGAATAATTACAACTCTGTGATGTAAAAGGTCGATTTTCTTCAAATTACACATATCCCATCTCTACTAAAACAAGATCTGATACTATTTTACTTGTTACAATTATTATTACTTATTTATTTAATAGAATTGTATCTTTATTTGCGGATTGCAGACCAGTGTACTCGCTACTTTCTATTCAGTGAATGCTGTAACACATCTAAACTAAATATAGTAAGTCCATAACTATGAAAAGAAACATCACTAGCGAACATTTTCTGATGGTTGGTGCCCGTCTGCTCTTCGACATCAACATCACTACCATCGGAGCAATATTTTCGGTACGATGCTCGAGATCACCACACAGCGTTGGCCAGTCAGTCAGTCGATTTGGTCGATATATATACATTACGGTTTCCATTTGACTGATGATCGTGATTTAATCAGCTACCGTAAGCTAATGTGCTACATCATGCACAGAGGGTGGGAGAGGGATGACAAACCAAATGCAGATGTAAAAAAATCGTCAACGGGAAATATTACACCATTTCTGAGAGAATATGTACAATTTGTTTTTCAATCTAAATGTTGAACTAAATATTGAAGTGTGTCGAAGTTACGAAATTGAATTTCAAAAATCAAAATTTGTAAAGAAAAACTGAATGCGAATTAGAAGACCAAACAATTCTTAAAAGTGATATGAGTGTAACAAATAGACTATAGACTAGACAGTCATTGGAGTTTGTTTGTTACACTTATGTCAAACTTTAGAAGTTCAGACATGTCAGTTTATCAAACCTCAGACTGCTTTGCTGTTTTTGTAAAAGGGTTAGGCCCCCTTAATCTTCAATTTATATAAAAAATATAGAGTGATGTGTGACCAACTAACTAACAAATTTATCAGTCCGTATTGCCGACAGATATATACCCTCAGCCTGTGTTCGATTATTTAAAAATAATTTGACTAGTATTACAATTACCCAAAAATATGACATAAATATTCCGACATTCCTGCTATGGATCATATCGGCTCACTCCTTCACTTTATATGAGATATGTAATAATTTTTAGAAAATTTTACTATGTGCGTGATGTACAAGAGACCCGACCTAGCACTGACGCAAATATTAGAATTTGCAAAGTTAGAGCAAAATTGGGTAATCGTTTCTCTTTCTGTGCAAAAAATATATTTTATATATATATTTTTAAAATTTCGACCTTTTGTGGGGGAGGTACCAAAAGAAGTAGACCGATGTATTACCTCCTAACACCAGACCTTGTGCTAATAAAAATATTGGGATATGTAAAATTTGAAGACAATCGTACTTTTACATCACATTTTATATGAGTTGTAATTATTTAAAAATTTGACCATTTGTGGGGGAGGTACTTGATGGAGTGGACCGATATTGTCCATTTCCGAACTTCATCTAAAATTGACGCAAATATTAGGATTTGCAAAGTTCGAGCAATATCGGATTATTGCTTGTCTTTTTGTGCAGGAAATATTTTTTTTTTTTTTTTTGAAATTTCGACCTTTTGTGGGGAGGTACCAGAAGGAGTGGACCGATACATTCCATTTTCACACCAGAAATTTGAAGACTATCGGACTCTTACATAACATTTTATAAGAGTTTTAATTATTCCAAATTCTGACCCTTTTTTGGGGAGGTCCCTGATGGAGTGGACCGATATTGTCCACTTTCTCACATGACCTTGGGCTAATAAAATTATTGGGATGAGTGAAATGTGAAGACTATCGGACTCTTACATCATATTTTATAAGAATTGTAATTATTGAAAATTTTGACCGTTTGTGGGGGAGGTACTTGATGGAGTGGACCGATATTGCCCATCTCCGAACTCGATCTAAGTTTGACAAAAAAATTACGATGTACCAAGTTTGGATCAAATCGGATACTCCCTTTGAGAGTCCAGCCAGAGAGACAGGCAGACAGACGGACGGACGGACATCGGTAGATCGACTCCAAATGTTCTGAAACGGATTTGGTCCAAAGAAACCTAGGCTCTAAAACCGTTATTACGACTCTCTCGAATATATACATATATATAGGTTTATCCGATTTTGTTCTAACTTTGCATATTCTCATATTTGCATCAGTGCTAAGTGGACAATATCGGTCCACTCCATCAAGTACCTCCCCAAAAAAAACGGTCAAAATTTGGAATAATTATAACCCTTATACAATGTGATTTAAGAGTCCGATTGTCTTAAAATTACACACATCACAATATTTTTATTAACCCAAGGTTTGGTGTGAAGATGGAATATATGGGTCCAAACCTGCTGGTACCTCCCCCACAAAGGGCCAAAATTTTGAATATTCATGAAGCTTATAAAACTCGAAATTAATATCCGATTCCATTCAGACTTGGCACATCTCACTATTTTCATCAACACAAGATATGTAGATATCGGACTATTCCTTTCGGGACCTTCCTCACAAAGGGTTAACATTTTGAATAACCAAAGCGATCAAAAAATCCGACTCCATTCAGACATCGCAATATTTCCGAAATAAGTGAAACTGTGAGAATATCATCAAAATCCATCCATCCATCTCCTTAAATTTCCACACACAAACACCTTTGCTCACACAAGATCTGTTGTAAAGATGATATACATCGGCCAACCCTTCTGGTACCTCACCCACTAGGGGTCACAATTTCCATTATTTATATCTGCCATAACTTGCGAAATAAGTCGTCAACATCTTGCTCGTAACCAGAAATCTAATATGAATATGTAATTTATCGATTGGATATAAATGTACAAATTCCTTCAAATTTTGCACATACCAATATTTTATCTATATCTGGAACTTTCAGAACCTCCCAAATAAAAAGTCAAGAGTTTGAGTAATCATAAGTCAAGATTGGGGCTATACATCAGTCGGAAAAACCACCTGATACTATTTGACTTTTTCAGATGTAATTCGAAACATTTTAATTGTAATTTGAGAATTATATTTCTAATTTGAATCATTCGATTTGTAGTTCGAAAATTTCAATTGACATTCGAATTAAATTAAATTAATAATTAAAATTCATAAATTTCAATAGTAATTCAAACTATTTCAGTTGTAATTCGAGAATTTCAATTGTTATTGGAATCATTTTATTTGTAATCCATATTCCAATTGAAATTCGAATTATTTAATTTGTAATTCGAATTATTTCATTTGTAATTCAAGTTATTCCATTTTTAATCCGAAATTTTCTGCTCGAAATTCTAATAATTCAATTTGTAATTTCAATTGGAATCATTCGAATTACAAATGGAATAGTTCGAATTACAATTGGAATAGTTCGAATTACAAACGGAAACATTCGAATTACAAATGAAATAATTCAAATTTCGATTACAATAATTTTAATTACAAATGGAAAGATTCGAACAACAATTAGAATTTTCGAATTACAACTTAAAAATTTGAATTACAATTGGAATTCACGAAATAAATAATTCGAACAATTGAAATTTTCGAATTGCAAATATTATTCTCAAATTACAATTAAAAAGTTTCGAATTACAGCTGAAATAATTCGAATTATAATTGGAACTCCCGAATTTTAACTGAACTAATTCCTTATGGAGTCAAAGTCATATTTCAGCTGACGTTCAAAAAACTGTTGATAAATTCTGTGATTTACGCTCCGATATACTTCAGCTATAATTGTAACTAACATGGCAATGGTGTAATATCTCAATATTGCAACAGTGGCAGTTTGCTGCTGCTAGTGCTGCTGCCAACAATCACTACTCATTTGCCTCAGATTTGGTGCATTGGCATTGTGGAACATTGATGGCATTTGCCATATTAAGCAAACTGTGAGCGGTGTGTAGTGGGCGCGTCCTTTTCAATTTTATGATTGTTGCATCGGGTTTTTTTATTGTTGTTGGCCAAAATTGTCAGTGAAGCATTAAATGTCGTTTATTGAATTTATGGTATGCGATCATCTAAATGCGATACGAGCAGGCAAACAAGAGAATGAATATCGCACAGCAGAAGCAACATCGTCGACGGCAGAAGCAACAAACAACTGTCCCATCAACCAGCCGCCAGCCGCCTGTATTAATGGCACACAGTTGCATTCAACTGCAACTGTGCTTCAGCTGTGTCGCATGATGTTGTTGTAACTGTTGTTATTGGTAACAACGTTTGTTGTTGTTGGTGTCTTTTCAATTTTATTGCCTCTATTGGTTTATGATCAGTTTATTCACAAGGCTTATTTTAGGCTTGGGTTACATCTAAATTTGTACGATCACTCTTTACAAGCAGCGCCACCGCCACAGCCCCCTCCTCCTTCCAAATCACCCTCATCCTTCATATTCCATCCAATGCTAAGTTATATTTGCTTGGGCAAATATATAGCAAAGCTCCAGCCAAACAGTAAACCACCGGCGACACCAAACATCGCGACAACTGTGTCTCAGTTTGAATTTAGCTGCTCGCACTATCTTCATGACTTTATCAATGTGGCATATAAAGTGTCGCTTTATGGCCATGTATATTTTACCTTTATGGTTCGTCGTCATCATTTCCAGCGTCTCATCATTATCGTGATGATGATCGTCATCCGAGTTCCAAGTATCACCAATGCAGCTATATTTCTTTTAGTTAAGTTGAGTCATGAGCTATCTCTACTGTTTCAGCTGACAACAATGATGGCAGGCAGGCAGCTACAGCCGGTTGGTCGATCAGGCAGCGAGCAACAACAACATCATGATCTGCAGAACGTAGCAACAGCAACAAATCCATGTCCAAATGGTTTAAAAAATGTGCAGTATTATGTCAGCAAAATAGGTTGTGGCATAATAAATGAGTCAGATTTGTTTAGTGTGGAGATGTTAATCGTAACTCAGAACTACTGGCGCGTTGAATAAGATGTTGACGATCATTGTCTGGCATTTCATTCGTCTCCTGAGAAAGGAATTTAAATAATTTTGAGAGGAAAGAAATTGAGATATAACATTCCTATCAAGCGTTATGAAATTCTGGGAAATCAAGCTATTTTCAGTATTTGTGCATTTTTTAAAAGGATTGAAAGTGGCCAAATCATTTCGGAAATGTTCACAATGCCCTGAAATATTAACAAGCTGATAATCAAATATTTTATTAATATGATTTTACAATTAGTTTCCTAAAAAGAACATTTGCCAAGAGCAGAAATGAGTCGCAGTACGTATGAGTTATTTAACTAATCATACGCCACAAGGAACCATAAGGTTTTTGTATTTTATGATATTTATACCCTAAACCACATAGTGGTAAGGGTGTTATGTCTTTGTGCATTTGTTTGTAACAGAGAGAAGGAAGCGAGGTAGATAGATCCGTCCGTCCATGTATACTTGTGAACAAAATGCAGGTCGCATTAATTATCCGATTGAGATTCTGACAACAATATTTGGACGAACCCCATTAAAATTGGTGATAACCGGATCAGATTTAGATATAGCTCCCATATAACTTCGACCGATTTCGGGTTAATTGTGCACCAAATATAAGTCCTGACCAGAATTTTGGTACATCCCACCGAATTCAGTCTAGAAGCAAGCACATCAAATTTGGAGAAAATCGGTTCAGATATAGCTATAGCTCCCATACATATGTTTCATCCGATTTGGGGTTTTAAGTGATATTTGGTACCGGACATCAGATACGGCTCGAAAATACCTCTGTCAACTTTTATAGAGATCGGTTAAGATTAGGATATAGCTTCCATATATATTTTTATCCGATATCAGGTTTATTGTGCACCAAATAGCTAATATCAACCCAAATACAGTGAATTTTGGCAATTACGACTAAATTCCTCCTAGAAACCAATACTTCAAAGTGGGTGTAAATCGGTTCAGATAAAGATCCCATATATATGTTTTATCCGATTTGGTGTTTGAAGTCCCTCACACGCATAATATGCATTCCAAAACAATGATCTTTGTTACTATATGTCAGATACAGCTCTGAAGTAGGTATATCAAATTTTATCAAGATTGGTTCAGATTTGGATATAGCTCGCACATATATCCTCAACCGATTTCGGGTTAATTGTGCACCGAATTGCCAATATCAGTCCAAATAACCTGAAATTACCATATGCGACCGAGCAAGCAAATTCGGTGAAAATCGGTTCAGATATAGCTATAGCCCCCCTATATATGTTTCATCCGACATATTTTTAATCCGTTTTCAGGTTTATTGTGCAAATAATGGCTAATATCAATTCAAATGGAGTGAATTTCTTGACGTAGGTTTTCATTTTGTAGAACTCGGTTCCGATATATATTTCTTAATATAATACCTCTTATGAACTCTATACCAATGTTATTTGGTATAAAAGATTAAAATGTCCCCGTCAAATGTAGTGAAAATCGATTCAGAACTGTATATGCCTCCCATAGATTAGTTCCCTCTGAAAAAAAATTATAACTGCTGCAAAGCTAAATTTTGATGGGTGGTATGATCTACTTCAAATAAATTCTTTGTCGGCCCCGCCCGACTTTTGCTATATGAAGATGTGGTCCTGCAATTGTCCATCTTATATTATAGTACCCAGTACGAGCTTCAAGTACCAAATTTTAAACAATTCCGGTGAATAATGTCACTAGAATCATCAATATATCTTATATCGAAAGGTATCGTTATAAATCGACGTAGAATTTTGACGCTGATCAAGAATATATATACTTTGTGTGGTCCAACATGAGAGTTACAAACGGAATGACAAATAATATATGTATAAATATATATTCAAATACCTTGTTGAATTTCTACATTATGAACATATTTTCAAGGGTACCATCATAACTTACCGGAACCATCGGAAGGCACAGTTACAAGCGACACACCGAGACCCAGAATCGTCTTATAAATGCACATGTTCGTCAAGGTAAATTTAAATTTAATTAGCAAAAAATTCCTAAGTCTTAAATTCGTTTTGACTATAAGCTCCATATTTTCGGAAAGTACTCCTTAAGGCCTTTCAGTTATGCCCAGTCTCGACACCGCTTCATTCTTAGTGTCTGTTCTGTGGACCCTTTTTTTTGCGATTTCCCTAAAATTAATATTAATATTTTTAAATATTTTATTCTGGTTTTGAATGTAGAGTTAGGGGTTTCAAATTTTAGGGGTAAATTTTAATTATGTTTTTATTTAGCGAATACAATGTAATTTTGAAATTTTTACGAAAAATTTTGAAATTTGATCAGAACTAATTTAACTCAATTTACCTTTAATCAAAAAAATCACATTGGTTTGTGTCTTTGCTAATTAAATTTAAAGTTATCTTGAAGGACATATAATGAACAACGCTTGCAAAAAAATTTCATCCATTTCATGGTAAGCTAATTTTTTGAGAGAAGATCAGCCATAAGCATTGCAAAAACTACTATGCATCCTAAAAAAACACTGTTTGGCGTGGCTTATGGGCTGGTGGCATCATTGAACCATAATTACTTAAAGATGCGGCAACATAACCGTTTATGGTGAGCGTTAATGGAAGCGCATGACTTGCATGAGAAATGGTTTTAACAAGACGTAACAATGGACTTATTGAAAGACGAGGTTGGTGAACACTGTATTTCACATTCAGGACCGGTCAATTGGACGCCTATAATATGCTTTTAGACAATTTTTTTGTGGGATTCTGTTGAAGACAACATTGAAGCATTTATTCATTAGATATCGGTCGAAATGTTCTAAAAAGTTTGTCAAAATTGGGCTTAGAGGACAATATAGTTCATCGTATAGGGTTCGTTGCAGAGTTATATGGGGGCTATATGAAAACGTAGCAAAAAATGTCGGAAATAGCATCAAATTTTAAAATAAGTTTAGATTTGTTCGAATTGGTCACCTTCAAAACACGCTGACCGAATGTTGCTCTGCGGTATTTTGGTCCATTCCCGGCGAAGCGCTTGCTTGAGGTGATCGACACGTTGGTATTTTTTTAATGCCAACGCTGCTTTCCAAAATACATCAGACACAATAGTCCAACGGATTGATATCCGAAGGTTTTGGTGGCCATTGTCCGCTGGAAATAAAGCAAGGAACTTCATTTTGTAACCATTCTTGGGTGGCACCTGAGTACGATGTTCCTGAGTCCTGTTGCAATGTCTAAGGTCTGCGGCCAAAATGTTCGCGTGCCCAAGGCTTTAATACTATCTCCAGAATATTTTCGCGATAATATTCGGAATTTATCACGGTCGATTAATACAAGCGGAGAGCGACCATCGGACGAGTGGCTTAGAAATGGCAGCAGTCTGAAGTTGGTTACAGTTTTTTCATCTCACCCTGAATGTACAGCTTTCTGCAAGAATTTTTCCAACATACTGGCAACACAAACTACCAATTTATAGCAAATGAGGTTCAAAATTGTAAATGAAACACCAAAAATCTGTGGGTATATTTATTGAAAGTTATACAAAACGTGAAGGTATATGACCCATGTTTATTACCCAAAATTCTTCCAATAAACTCATATTGAAACGGATACATTTGATTGAAATGTAGTCCACCTATTTTATTCTGTTAGAAATTAGACGGATATCCACAGACTGATGGACATGGCTAAATGGGTATATAATCTTATACCAGCTATATACGGCTCATTTTGCAAGTGGTATATATGGTGTGGAGATGGTTTGCAAGCACCAAATTTAAGAAATGTTTTACTTTATCGAAAAGGAATCAGCAGAATATTTGGTTGTTTTATATAAAGGCAAGAAGTCCTTAGAATATTATATTTAAAAATCTGCGATTTATATAAAGTCTGAATAGGTCTTTGGCTATACATTTTTTAAACAATTCGCATTTTTCGACTACAAGAATAGAAAAAGTTTGACAAATATATTAAGAAGGACCAAGTCGGAGACATCGTAAACGTTAAACTATATATATATTATTTAAAACAAGTTAAAAAGCAGTAAGTTCGGCCGGGCCGAACTTTGAATACCCTCCAC
This sequence comes from Musca domestica, assembly GCF_030504385.1. Lineage (NCBI taxonomy): Eukaryota > Metazoa > Arthropoda > Insecta > Diptera > Muscidae > Musca > Musca domestica. The sequence continues at coordinate 1,445,566 of NW_026712193.1, read as the reverse complement.
CATTTGGAACGAATTTAAAAATTTTCAAAATATAAAATTCTTAAAAAATTCTGTTAAAATTTTAGAAATACAAAATATAGCCGTCTATAGGGGTATATACGACGTGGACCTACATAGGCATTGTTTGTCATAAGCCATTACCATATTCAAATTCGAAACTTGAAATAAACAGTGAATAATGTAGCTAAAATCGTCAAAATATCGCATATAGGGAGGTACCGTTATATCGAAGCTGTGCGAAGACCTGCACCTGCATAGACAATTATCTGTCACAGGCTGTAGCATCCATTACGAACTTCAAATACCACATCTCAAACAATTTCGATGGGTATTGTACTTAAAATCGTCAAATACCGACTATAGGGAGGTACTGATATATGGGGCCTATACGAAGACCTGGACCTACATAGACAATTTTCTGTCATAACGAACTCCAAATACGTAATTTGAAACAACTCTGGTGAATAATGACGCTAAAATCATCAAAATACCGAATATTGGGAGGTACCCTTATATGGGGCTATAGGAAGTGCAGGTCCACGCACAAACAATTTTCTGTCTTAAGGTGTAGTATTCATTTCAAACTTCAAATACCAAATTTGAAACAATTCCGGTGAATAATAATATGGGGGCTATACGAAGACGTGGGCCTGCACGGACCATTTTCTGTCTTAGTGTGTAGTATCCATTTCGAACTTCAAATATCAAATTTGAAACAATTCCGGTGAATAATGTCGCTAAAATCATCAAAATACCGAATATCGGGAGGTACCGTTATATGGGGGCTATATGAAAACGTGGACCTACATGGCCCATTTACGAACTTAACCTGCCTACTGGAAAAATAAACATGTTTGCTAAATTTTAGCCATTTATCTCAATTCATTCGAAAGATAGCGTGATTACAACAGACAGACAGACGGACATCGCTGAACAAGAATTTATATACTTTGTTGGGTCTGACATGAGTATTTCGAGGAGCTACAAACGGAATGACAAAGTTAATATACCCTCCATAGTATGGTGGAGGGTATAAAAATGATTCTTGGAGGTATAAAAATAGAGAGAAAATAGGAGAGATATATACGATTATTGCATCCTATATAGTTTCGCTGAAAGTGTTATAATATACTCTGCATACTGTTCAAAATTGTGTTGCTTTGTAGGGAAGTTACCAAAATAAATGGACCTCATACATTATTACGATGTGTTAAGTTTCAAAGTGTCAATATTTTAAGATTTTATAGGGAAGAAAATGAAAAGAGTTGGTCGATATATAATTTTGGCGAAAATATTGAGTTCAGAATACTCAAATATAGTTCATATTTTTGACTATTTGTAGGGGCGATATGAAATAATCTGCCTTTTCCAAATACCGATAATCAACATTTTTTCACATGAATTAAGTATGATAGAATTTTTATGTTATGGCATGTTTGAATAATACCATCTCCGAATATCAAATGAAAGATCTCTGAAACAGATGTTTACTAATCTCTGAACATGAAAATTAGTCAACTGCGTAGTTGCGTAATTTTATAAACGGGATTGACTTAGTAGAATATAGCATTGGCCAGAAACCTCCCAACACCGAGCCTTCTCCTTAGTGGCATTTTATTAAGTAAATCCGTCCTGTTTCACAACCAGACTTTCAGACATTAAAAATAGTATTTTTAATTGAATAAGGCAGGAAAATATTACTGGTTTATATCTTCCCTTTTGTTGTAAGTACTAAGTGGACCGATATATTTGGTTCCAATACTTCATGGTTTTCCTTTATAATAGAAGGTGGAGAAAAACTCAGTATATTGTATCCTTTTTTAGCCCCATAGCATTTTGATGGATTAAAGATGTGAAAATATTTTAAGCTTCAAACTAAATTGTAATTTACAACAATTCCATAAAAAACTGAAACCCGTTTCTTAACGGATTCGAAATTCCTCAGCTGGAGACAAAAGACTTATGCAAAAATCCCCCCCATGAAAGCTTTTAATGCAGTCAAATAGAAACTTTCCTTCTGCTTCGCTGGCATAAATACTCGTCGACTTTAAAACTTTCCTTTCAACTGCGTTGTTGCTACTCCTTGCCGACTTAATTCATCTCTAATTAGAAATGTTCATTAAAATACAAACACATACGTGCTTGCACACACATACATATGCACACTCACTCATTTAGCTCACTCCGATAGACATAGACAAAGTGATGTGCGATGGAATATAACCACTTTAAGAGGATGATTTCATACCAAGCCGTCGAGACATGGCGAAACTATGAAAATAGAAACCACACCAATCCAATCCAAAGACGACGGAACGAAGAAGAGAACAACAACACCAACGACGACAAAAAACTGAGACTCTGACATAAGAAGACAAGTTGAAATTTCCATTAGCGCCTTATCATAATTGCAGCATTAATCTGTGCTTCCAACTTCAGTGTAGCGTTTCATGATTTTACGGGAAAACATACCAAAAGACGTTGGAAAACTTCGCCAGCCAGAACAACAACAATAGCAGTAACTTTATATATATATAAAATCATATGTTTAGGCGACAAAAACTACCTCGTACAGAGGAGTACAAGTCTACGAGTTAAAAGTCTATTGTGGATGGAAAATGTTTGGAAACAGTGTTCAGAAATAAAATCAAATATAGTCATGAAAACTCGTATGTCTAAAGCAGACCTAAAATGAGACTTTCACCTACAGAAGGAGAGTGTGATATGTTTTCGTAAACGGCTTTAAAGCTGCATATGATATCATGTAAAGAAAATCGTTGTTATGGAGTGCATTGTAAAGGTTGGTGTACTGAAACATCGAATACGGATGAAACAAATATACAGGGTCGTCCATATTCGACGGACCCATCTGTCAACGCCATAACTTTTGACAGAGATGTCACATCGCTTAAAGACATACCGCGTTTGAAGCGTCAGTCCAAGCAGATTTTTACCATGAACCAATACACGACACGCGAGCGCTCTGAAATAGTTGAAATTTACATTCAACAGAAGAAGTCAATTGTGAAAACTCAACGTGCTTTTAAAACATTAAAAAATGTGAGAAGTGCGCCTTCTAAGAACACCATTCAGCGTATATACGAACAATTTTCGACTGGTAAGGCTCTTTCTAATCCGAAGAGGCCATATAAAAGTCGACCAAGGCGATCGGCCGAGAATATCGCTGCCGTACGAACCAGTGTTGAGAGGTCCCCAAGAACATCCCAAAAGCGCCGTTCTCAGCAGTTGGGCATAGCTCGGTCCACTTTACAACGGATTATTCGCATTGATTTGCATTTGTTCCCGTACAAAATTCAATTGACGCAAAGAATGTTGCCTGCGGACAAGCCTCGTCGATTGGAATGGGCCCCAAGGGCCCAAACGTCCGTCGAATATGGACAACCCTGTATAGAGGGTGAGCTGAAAAACTGCAACCAAATTCAGACTGCTTTCATATCTAAGCCACTCGTCCGGCAGCTGTAAAAATTATACCAGTGACAGCTCATTATATTGTTTAAAAGCGTGCAAAAGCATTTTGGTGAGAATTTTCCAGAAAATAAGTTATTCGTGATGGAATTCAAGCGTGATAGTGTGATTTCTTTATATTTATATTTCTTTAGAACACTTCAGCATTTAAATGTGAATAAATTTTTTGTGTCTCGTAACATCGCTCGTTACCGTGATATTGGTAGCGTAGCCCGACGTCAAGGAAGTGGACAGAAGAAAACAGCAACATCAGCAGAAATTGATCAAAAAGTAAAGAAGCGACTTGTTAGAAATCCGCGTCGCAGTGGTCGAAAATGGCTCGTGAGCTGAACATATCGCAATATTCTATTCGGCAAATATAAAAAAATAAGCTTGGGGTAAAGCCATTGAAATTCCAACAAGTTAAGAAGCAGTAATACCCTCCACCATTTGGAACGAATTTGAAAATAAAGTCCTTAAAAAATTCTGTTAAAATTTAAAAAATACCGAATTTAGCCGTTATATTGGTGTAAATACGACGTGGACTCACACAGGCATTGTTTGTCATAAGTCATTACCAAATTCAAATTCGGAATTTGAAATAAACGGTGAGTAATGTAGCTAAAATCATCAAAATATCGTATATAGGGAGGTACCGTTATATCGGAGCTCTGCGAATACCTGGACATGCATAGACAATTTTCTGTCATAGGCTGTAGCATACATTACGAACTTCATATACGACATTTCAAACAATTTCGGTGAGTATTGTACCTAAAGTCGTCAAAATACCCAATATAGGGAGGTACTAGTATATGGGGCCTGTACGAAGACCTGGACCTGCATAAACATATTTCTGTCACAGGCTGTAGTTTCCATTACGAACTCTAAATTCGTAATTTTAAAAAAATTCCGGTGAATAATGACGCTAAAATCACCAAAATACCGAATATAGGGAGATACCGTTATATGGGGGCTATACGAAGACGTGGACCTGCACAGACAATTTTCTGTCTTAGGCTGTAGTATCCATTTCGAACTTTAAATACCAAATTTTAAACAATTCCGGTGAATAATATCGCTAAAATCATCAAAATACCGAATATCGGGAGGTACCTTTATGTGGGAGCTATATGAAAACGTGGACCTACATGGCCCATTTACGAACTTAACCTGCCTACTTAAAAAATAAACATGTGTGCAAAATTACAGCCTTCTATCTCAATTCGTTGGAAAGATTGCGTGATTACAACAGACAGACAAACGGACAGACAGATAGAGAGACGGACATCGCTAAATCGACTTAGAATTTTACGCTGATCAAGAATATATATACTGCCTTGGGTCTGACATGAGTATTTTGAGGAATTACAAACGGAATGACAAAGTTAATATACCCTCCATAGCATGGTGGAAGGTATAAAAAGTGCAAGGACTTACACCGCAACAGAAAGAGAATAGACTCAAAAGAGCTAAAGAGTTGCTTCGCTTGGCCGAAAGTGGTGAACTGCCGAAATGGGTATATCCGATGAGAAAACATTCGTTGTCCAGCAGTTTGTAAACAAACAAAATAATCGTGGTAACTTGCCAAAGAAGTCAGCTGAAAATGTGCACCTTCCGTTGGCCACCAGAACTCAAGCGCCGGCCATGGTGGTGGTGTGGGCCGCCATAACAGCCGATGGTCGCTCTCCGACCGTGGCATCAGAATACATGCCGAATATTATTGCGAAAATATGCTGGAGGGTGTATTAAAGCCTTGGGTACGCATTTTGTCTACAGACCTTGGACATTCCAACAGGACTCAGCACCATCGCACTCAGCACGCGCCAACCATGAATGGTTACAAAATGAGGTTCATCGCTTCATTTCCAGCGCACAATGGCCACCAAAATCTCTGGATACCAATCCGTTGGACTATTGTGTCTGGAGTTTTTTGGAAAGCAAGGTTGGCACTAAAAAATACCAAAATGTCGATCTCTTCAAGCAAGCGCTTCGCCGGGAATGGGTCAAAATACCGCAGAGCAACATTCGGGCAACGTGTGACGGTTGTATTGGCCGTTTGAAGACCATAATTCGTGCCAAAGGTGGCCAATTCCAACAAGTCTAAACTTATTCTAAAAGCTGATGCTATTTCCAGAATTCAAGCGCCGGCCATGGTGAGCCGCCATAAGGGCCGATGGTCGCTCTCCGACCGTGGCATCAGAATAAATTTCTGATATTATCGCGAAAATATTCAGGAGGGTGTATGAAAGCTTTGGGTACGCAAACATTTTGGCCGCAGACCTTGGACATTCCAACAGGACTCATCACTCACCATCCAAGAATGGTTACAAAGTGAGGTTCATCGCTTCATTTCCAGAGCACAATGGCCACCAAAATCTCCGGATACCAATCCGTTGGACTATTGTGTCCAGAGTATTTTGGAAAGCAAGGTTGGCACTAAAAAATACCAAATGTCGATCCCCTCAAGCAAGCGCTTCGCCGGGAATGGGTCAATATACCGCAGAGAAATATTCGGGAAGTGTTATACAGTTTCATTTGCCGTTTGAAGGCCATAACTCGTGCCAAAGGTGACCAATTCGTACAAATCTAAACTCATTCTAAAATTTGATGCTATTTCCGACTCTTTTTGCTTTCATTCAATAACATTTAAAAAAAAAATGTAAAAATTATGCCGTTTGACTTTGTTGCAGTTTTTTTATCTCACCCTCTATAGCCATGAAGAAGCAGACCTAAAATGAGATATATTTTGATAAACAGCTTCAGAGCAGCATATGATGTTACGGGTTTGGGGTACTGAAACATCAAATTCGGAAGATATAGCTATATATGAACTGATTTTTCCCAACATTGATGTACTTGTGTCTTAACTGAATATCTTACCCACTCAGTTCACTGTGTTCCACGACCAAAAAAAGCCAATCTGGTTAAAATCCACCAAAGTAATGTCTCATAACTATTTAACACCAAAAACTAACAGCAGACATCAGCAGCATTGCACAGCCTTCCATGCACCAACTGCAATAACAACAACAGCAACATGTGGCAAATTGTAGAGTCACATCATACAACAGGCCAAAAGCTCACGTTCGTACGCTCACACGTAATGAGACACCAGAGACACGTTTGTGGCAAATTTGTGAACTTGAAATGTGGAAAAATATGCAAAAAGTATTTAAGGCTGCAACGATACAACAACAAAAAGCAAGAGTAAAGATCTCGGCGAGTGAACGAACATCTCCATGTTCCATTAGCATTTATGGTGGACACAGAGATCTTGTTCGTCCTCATGTATGTTGCAAGTAACTGCTGTTGCTGCACCAAGTGATGTGATAGCCAATGAACATAAGCAGCCAGTGTGTAGTGAGTGGTGGTTAATATGAGCTTATTTTCTGTTATGGCCAGAAGGTGTCAAGAAAAGGTCTCAAAATGACCAAATTGTATGTTTTTTTTTGGTAACGTGCTGACTACGTGCTTCGTTGTTGCATCATCCTGCGGCCTCTTCGCAGTTTTATTCACAATTAAGAATATGGTGCTTTAGTCAAGTATTGCAGTCTTATTATCATGACACTCGCTGATTATATTCAGTTAAAGAAAAGTGTCCGAGACAAAGGCAGTAATGGCAATGGCCAAATTTTTGTTAAAGGAGATGTGCTTCGAAGTGCTAGAAATATTTATAGTGTTAACATTAGTTTGATAACGCAAACGAGTAACGCGTTAGCCAATCCTGACTAAAGATATTAATTGTAATTGCATATATAAAAAATATAGGTTTCTATTATAAAATAAGGAAAAGAAGTAAAATATCGGTCAAATGCATCTCAGGGCTTCAGTAGTATTCTTCTTTCTAATGGTCTACATTTTAACTTTTCTGAGCCTTTATTCAAAATCTAATATCGCTAGAAATAGATAAATATATATAAAATGAAATCCCACTATACTGTACACTAAGTTTGAGGTTCTTACATATATTTCAAGTGGAGGTTATGGTATAAGATGAGTAAAGTAAAACCCTAAATAGTAAAGAGTTCTAAGGTCATAACTTAAGGAAAAAATTGCAGAGAGTAATTCAGTAAAAATGTGAAGGTACAAGATTTGTTGTTATCTCATACAAATATGTTTGCATCACTGTCAATGCAGGTCTAATTTTTTTAAAAGTCCTCATATAACTAACTGTACCTCCAAATATTCGTTATTTTGATAATTTGTGTCACACTTTTCCCCGAAAATGTTTCAGATTTGAAATTTGAAGTTCCTAAGGGATACTACATCGTATGACAGAAAAATGCTATATAGGTCCACGTTGTCGTATATCCAAATATAATGGTACCTTCATATGTTCGGTATTTTGATGATTTTAGGTGCATTATTCACCGAAATTTATTGATTTAAGCAGTATTTTTCAATGGATTTTTTTTTTCTCGTTAGACTCAAATTCCTCAATTTTTTCAATTTTTTTCTTGTCAAAACTATTTCAACGCCTCCACATATAAGTCGTAGAAAGCAACAGTGAATTTAGTACTTTTCGTACAATTTTAGCACACATTTGCCAAACCACCAGCAGATCTTAACACCACACACCACACACTTCTTTCCATCAACTCAATACCAAGTATCATTTGGCACTTTTCGTACATATAGGACGTATTTCCAAATCTTAACAAGGTTACCATCAGTAATTTAAATATTTAATTTAAGAATTTTGTCTCTATTCTTCAACCCAATACCAAATGTAGTACCGAACAATTGTAATACACATTTCCGAAACCATCTCCATTGTGTGAATTTCAGAATTTCAATTCTACCAAATTTAGTATTTCCGTACCATTATAGTACACATTTCAATGATCATTTCCATATCTCAATTCCTGATACCAACAGAGACATGAATATTAAATTTGAGGATTCCAGCTCTTTCCCTTTATCCAATACCCAATTTAGTACCATTTAGTAGTTTTGTAGTACACATTTCCAAAACCATCACCATACCTTAACCAAAGACACCAACAGTGACATACGTATCAAATTTGAGGTTTTCAGCCTTATCTTCTCACTCAATACCAAATTTAGTACCATTTAGTACTCTTTGTACAATTATAGGACGCCTTTTCAAACCATTGCCAATTCTCAAACGCAGATATCATCAGTAATCTACATATCAACTTTCAAAAATGTATCTCTTTCCCTTCACCCAATGCCAAATATAGTACCATGCAGTACTTTTCGTACAATTATAGTAAACATTTACTAAACCACCTTCATATGTCTTGGCTACACATGAGCAGCGACTCTAACACCAAATTTTAGATTTACAGCACTCTGGAATTCACCCCATGCAAGATTGTACAAAATATAGTAGTATTGTAGTATACATTCCCAAAACCACATCTTTATCGAAAACCTACCTCCAACAGGGACCCTCAATACAAAATTTTAGCATCATTCGTTCACCCTAAAACAAACTGTTTCAAATTTAGTACCATTTAGAGCAGTTCACACATTTAATACACATTTTAAAAATAACTTTCATCTATCAAACTAACTTTCCTAACTCATGCCAAGTTTTAAGCTCTATTCGCTCACATAATAACAAATGGTAACATTTCAGAAGTTTAGTATTATTTTAGAACTTTTCGTAACCTTTGAGTTTGAATTTCGAAAAACCTTCCGGCACATCTATCCTGCACTCAATAAATGACTCTCACTCCAAATTTCAGAATTCTAACTTGTTCCGTTTGACCATTACAAAGTATTCAATTTCAAGTACATTTTAATACTTTCCATACCCTTTTGTACAAGTTTCCAAGAACCAAGACTTAGACGCCTAGACTGACCCTCATGCAAAATTTCAAGATTCTAGCTTCAGCGTTTTCATCTCGTCGTGGATTACCCTACCTCGGCCATATGGTTATAAAGGGAATATATAATTTGGTACGACCAAAACGTGCCTCATCGAAATAAATCTTTTGGTCTCTTTACAACAAACCCGTTTGGACATTTGGAGGTGATATAAGGGTGTTCGTTCGTTCATATGTCTGTCTGTCTGGTCGGTGCGCACGATAAGTCTCAAAGGGAGTATCCGATTTGACTCCAACTTGGTACATCGTAATATTATTGTCAAATTTAGATCGAGCTCGGAGACGGGCAATATCGGTTAACTCCTTCTGGTAACTCCCCTGCAAAAGGTTACAATTTTCAAAGAAAATAATTTACCTCTGCAAAGAAAATGGATCCTTTGATTTTGTGCAAACTTTGGAAATCCGAATATTTTTGTCAATACTAGGTCAGGTGCGAAAATGGACAATATAGGCCTACTCCTTCCAGTACTCACAAAGGGTCAACATTTTGAATAATCTCAACGCTTATAAAATGTAAAATAAGAGCAGAGTTGTCTTGAAATATCGCATATCTCAATATTTCTAACAACTCCAGGTCTGGTATAAAGGTAGGGTAGGTCGGACCACTCCCTCTGGTATCTCCCTCACAGCGGGCCAAAATTTTGAATATTTATACCTCCCTTAAAACACGGAATAAGCATCCGATTCTCTTCAAATTTCACACATCCAAATATTTTTATTAACACAAGATTTGGTGTGGAGATACGATGTATCTGTCCACTCCTTCTGGTCCTTTCCCACAAAGGGTCAAAATAAGGAAAAATTATATTTTTTTATAAAATGTGAAATATGGATCCACAAATCTCAATATTTCCACCAAGATCTGTTAAAAGAACTGATAGGACGTATCAGTCCTTCTGGTACCTCCCGTTTTGAATGATTATATCTCTCATAGAGAGGGGACTAAGCAACCGATTCTATTCAAATTTCACATACTTCAATGTTTTTTTAACACCCTCCTGGTACCTTCCGGACAAAGGTCTCAATTTTCAATATTTATATCGCTCATGACTCTCGAACCAATTCAGCGAGTCTTTCTAAACTTAGTATATCTACATATTTCTCTCAACCAGATATCTGTTGTGAATATGGAATTTTTCGGTTAAGGTTAAAAGGTTAAATGTGGTATTTGATTCTGATTTTGCGATGTTTGTCTCAGAGAAATCTTTGACAGAATTCAGATCACAAAACTTGTGAAAATTGCTCATTTCAGTTTGACCTTCTGAAGATATATTAGATTTCAAGAATCATGATTTTCCAATGTTCACCACCCAACCTTAGAATACCACTAATATCTTGTGGGTCACTTGTCCATAGATCTCCATATCTTCATCACTACTAAATACTTGTATTTTCGATTTCAACCGATAATGACAATGGTTAGTTAGCATAAGTATGTCTCTCCATCTCGAACCAGCAACAACGACACCAAAAACCATAACAGAACAGTCCACCAACGTTGTCATCATTTATCCATTGGTTACGTTACATTTAAATTGAGTGCGATGTTAATGAGCTTTTGATGAAGTTTTGATATTACGTTGATTTCGTTCGATTTTTTTTTCTGTCTCGTGTAGTTTGGTGTTTTTTTGTCTTCTTCGTTGTCTATCTAACGATTACGGATACAAGTCTTGTCTCCAATCGATTATTAGTGCAATCCCCCACCATAGACAGGGGCAGGGTGACGGGGCTTGGCCAATGATGTTAATTGAGTTCTTTGGTTTTTATGGGAAAATTATTCAAGTAATTAGAGTTCATTAGACAAACTCTTGGAAAAACTATACTTCGCTATGGAGGAGACTAGCCACCATATTCGGACATGTGTATGAATGTGTGCATCTAGTTGTAAGAGATTCTAGTTATAAAGTCATTTGGTTAAAATGAACTTCGGTGTGGATTAAGAGTTTGACAACTCTATGGAGAGGGGAGAAAGTGTTCATTTTGCTAAACTGAACAGGTATTGGATTAAACATTTGTTAAATATATAATATTCGTATGCTAAAGAGTTAATTGTTAAATGAATCAAGGGGTCTGTATAAGAAAGCGTATTATATGTGGTACTTAGTAATAACAACGTATTTGCCATCAGGTAGACTTCTTCTGGGCTTCTAGGTATTAAAATAAAAACTTGAAAAAGTTATATTTTCTAACCTCGCAGTGTGACATATTCCATAACTTTTCACATTCGTGGTAGTGGGTCGAAATGATTTGAGACCTTGATGTCAAAAGAGATTAAGTTGTAGTCCAAACAATTCTTAATTTTCAATTTAAAGATCGAACGCTGTCATTATTGCCTTATTCCTCTCAAACAATCTACGTAGATCTAAAATTAACATATTCGAGAAAACTTCGTCGCTAGTAGAAGAATATTTCATGTTCACTTCATTCTTTAAATTATGCCGTATAGTCTTTTTTGGTCAGGGTATTTTTCATTTCATGCACAATATTATCCGACGGCATTTCAAAATAAAAGGCTGTTGACCAGATCTAAACGCAGACCCCATGCGGAAATTCTTTTAAAACAGAGTGTCTGCAAAATTAGGGAAAAATCAGTTTTATGTTCTTTACATCTCTTAAATATTTTTTGATCATATAACTAACAAATAAAAACTCAGTAAATTCGACCGGGCCGAACCTTGAAAAATTTTGAAACTTTCCGAACATAGAGGGTACATATATATGGGGCCCATACGAGAACGTAAACATGCATAGACAATTTTCTGTCATAGGCTGTAGTACACATTTGGAACTTCAAATACGAAATTGGAAAGCATTCCGATGACTAATGTCGCTGAGATCAGAAAAATTCCGAATATAGGGTAGTACTGTTATATGAAGGCTATACGAAGACCTGAACATGCATAGACAATTTTATGTCACAGGCTGTTGTACCTATTACGAACTTCAAATACGAAATTTGAAACAATTCCGGTGAATAATGTGGCTGAAATCCGCAAAATATATAATATAGGGAGGTACCGCTGTAAGGGGGCTATACGAATACCTGGACCTGCGTGGACAATTTTCTGTTACAAGCTGTAGTATCCATTAGGAACTTCAAATACGAAATTTGAAACGATTCCGGCGAATGAAGTCAAACGCCGTCCCTGCTATGGAGGGTATATTAAGTTTGTCATTCCGTTTGTAACTCCTCGAAATACTCATGTCAGACCCTACAAAGTATATATATTCTTGATCAGCGTAAAATTCGAAGTCGATTTAGCCATGTCCATCTGTAAGTCTGTCTGTCTGTTGTAATCACGCTATCTTTCGAACAAATGTATATAGAAGGCTAAAATTTTGCACACGTGTTTATTTTTCCAGTAGGCAGGTTAAGTTCGTAAATGGGCCATGTAGGTCCTCGTTTTCCTATAGCTCCCATATATAAGTACCTCCCGATATTCGGTATTTTGATGATTTTAGCGTCATTATTTAACGGAATTGTCATTATTAAATCACGTATTTGGAGTTCGTAATGGAAACTAAAGTCTGTGACAGAAAATTGTCCATGCAATACGCACCGAAATTTTTTGAGATGTCGTATTTGACGTTCGTAATGGATGCTATAGCCTGTGACAGAAAATTGTCTATGCTGGTTCAGGTCTTCGCACAGCTCCGATCTAACGGAACCTCCCTATATCCGATATTTTGATGATTTTAGCTACATTATTTACCGTTTATTTCAAGTTTCGACTTTGAATATGGTAATGGCTTATGACAAAAAAGGCCTATGTAGGTCCACGTCGTATAGACCCCAAAATAACGGCTATATTCGGTATTTTTAAAATTTTAACAGAATTTTTTAAGGACTTTAGTTTTTGAAAATTTCCAAATTCGTTCCAAATGGTGGAGGGTATTCACCAGAAGGAATGGTCCGATATATTCCGTCTTCACACCAGAGCTTGTGTTGTTAAAAGTAATGGAATTTGCGACATTTTAAGACATTCAGATCCTTATTTAACATTTTATAAGAGTTATGATTATTTCAAATTTAGACCCTTTGTAAGGGAAGTACTTGATGGAGTGGTCCGATATTGTCCATATCCGAATTCTAAGTTCTAAGTTTGACAATAATATTGCGATATACCAAGTTAGGTGCGCACCTGCCATCCAGACAGACAGACGGACGGACACTATTAGATCGACCCCAAATTTCCATAAACGGCTTTAGTCCACAGAGATCAGTTTCGATGAGTCAAGCTTTGGCCTTATGAAATGATATATACCCTCTGTAGCCATATAATTGATATTTCTTCCGCAAAATAATGTCCGACGGCTTTTAGAAATTGCAGGTTGGTGCCCTAGGCATACACGAGGGGATTTACGCGGATAGATAAATCGGCTCAATTCGGCGAAATTTGTAGATCGATGTACCACATTGTGGGTCTACGATCAATGTAAAGAGGTGTTTCAAAGTTTTTGGTCCAGCCATAGAACATTTGAGGAGTATGAAATTTATGAAGTACTTTTCCGAGACGTTCTATGTCTAAGCTATATATCAGTCGACATATATATCTACTATCTTACATGTTCATATTTTCAATTCTGAACCCCCTTACCCAACACCCAACACCAAATATTGCCAACACCACCAAAGGACATTTTTTCCAATTGAATTCCTTCATCCGCCACCCAAAATGTTAAATGAATTAAAATTTACATTTTTCTCCATCAGCATGGTACAACCCCAAAAATTTTAAATTCCCCGAGACTTCAAATTAAAAAAACTATTTTTCAATTTAAATTCAAACTTTGATAGACAAAAACTGTTCAAACTATGTAGAATGGCAAGTAACTTCATGATAGCGAAACCTTTAACCTCAGCTATGCATCCACCAGCCACGGGAGACGACAACGAATCTGGGATGGGAGATTTGAATAAAGATTGCAAACAGTAAAAAGTATGCAAAACTTTATTTCCACAAAAGAGCAAAATGTTACAGCGATCCCCGTTCCAAGTGAGCCACCACATCCCCAGCGGATGTAAAACTTTGTAGGAAGAAGAAGAAGAACAAAAAACGAAAATAAAAACGACCACGAATCAACTGTGCTAAAAATCAAAGTGGAAACGGAAGTTATTTTGTTCAAAATACAAACTTCAAATGAGATGCAATGCCCCAACTCTCCATCCTGGTGGGTTAGATTGAAAATCTACTAGAAGATTGTGCGGAAGAAACTTAAACTGGCCTGGAGTAGGTGGTGAGTTGTATTGATATGTTTAGCGAGTTGTGGCTTTAGCATGTCTTTTTTTTTTTTTTTTTTTTTTGTTAAACCATTACCGCTGTTCGAAGTAATACAACAATTTCCCTGCCAATGTTCCGGCGATTAGGTGTGGGTATCTAAACCGCCCATATTGAGTTTAGATTTCATGTTTTTTTTTGTTTTTGAATTGCGAAAAGGGGTAAAAAAGCAATAAATTAACTTCAAGTGTCGATATTTGGCAGCATCTATCCTGTTCGGGTTTTTTATTTTCTTCACTCTAGCCTTTTTTTATAATAAAGCCAGTAAAGTAAAGGGCTGTGGCGAAATATTTGAGAATACAATAGTTTTTTAGCCAGTACAGCCGTCAAACCTTTAATATTTTTATTCCATCCGGAATTCGAAGAAAACTTTTAGCAAAGCATCCAGGAAAAGAAATTTGGCATGCAAACGAAGCGTAACTTCCTGGTTATTTAGCATTGGAGTTTTTCATCTTGATACTCAGGAGATTTTCGCTGCAACGAGGTAGGTGTACTATTTTCTGGAGAAAATTTAAATTGTTGAAAAAAGGTAATGATTTTTTTAAACCATATTTTTTTGAAAATATGATAGTCCTTGAAAAAAAATCTAAAAATTTGAAATATTCAATTATAGTCCCCACCATTATTTGTGATGATGGCCAACATTTTCTAAAAAAAAAATCACAATCCTTGAAAAATATTTTTCGATTGTCCTTGAAAGACTATTCTTAAAAATCCTAAAATTGATTTTTCCGGTAAAAATCCACCTTAAAAATAATTCAAAAACGAGTAAGAAAAGATCAAAAGTCGGGGGCCCGATTATTTGATAACCTACAACACTATGCGTATTTAGTGTAGCTCCCATATTTGAATGCGTATTATGGCCCCAGAGTAGTCACAATTTGGGAACTATATCAAACTCTGAATCAATTTTCAACAAATTTGATGGAGGCTTTTGTACCTCTAATACCAAATAACATTGCCGTATAGTGCATGATATAATTTCGATAAGAATTATATTAAATAATACCAATGAAAAAAATAGGTCGAATGTGAAAAAAATCGATCGAATTTGGGCTGATATTACATATATAGTGGACAATAACCCTAAATCGGATGAAGATGTATATCGAAGGTATATAAAAATCTGAAGGTCTTTTTGATATGAATTCAGATCATTTTGGTTTATTTTAACCATTTGGTGCACAATAAACCTCATATCGGATAATGATGGGAGCTATATCCAAATCTGAGTCAATCTTGACAAAATTTCAGGCGTTCTGAGCTGTATCTAATATCTGGTACCAAAGAACATTGTTTTGTAGTGCATATTACCCATGTGAGGGACTAAACCCCAAATCGGATAAAACATATATATGCGAGCTATAGCTATATCTGAACCGATTTTCACCATATTTGAAGTACTTGTTTCTAGGATGAATACTGTCGGAGATGCCAAGATTCAGATCATTTAGGCTGATATTAGCCATTTGGTGCACAATAAACCTGATATCGGATAAAGATATACGTGGGAACTATATCCATATCTGATCCAATCTCGATAAAATTTCGGGGATGTATCTGGTACCAGATATCATTCTTGAGGGACTGAAACACAATATCTATATCTGAACGAATTTTCACCAAATTTGATGTACTTGCTTCTAAACTGAATTTGGCGGGTGTACCAAAGTTTAGGTTATTTGGAATAATATTGCACATTTGATGCAAAATTTACTTCAAATAGGTGGACATATGTGGGACCTATATGTAAATTTGAACCGATCTTGAAAAAATTTGAGCTATGTCTGATATCTGGTACCAAAGATTATTTTTGTGGAGGTCGCTTGTGAGGGACTTTAAACCCCAAATTTGGAATACTAGTTTCTAGCATGAATTCAGTTGTAACTTCCTTATACACACTTTTTTTGAAACCGCAAACGTTCTGATAATTTGCACTTTTCACTCTCTTCTATACCAACACAAACCATCCTCGTTGATAACACTTTCTTCATACAGCTTTTCAACTTGATACATGTACTTATGTATTTATGTAAAAATACTTCCAAACCAGTTGAAAACTTTGCGTATGAGTTATAACAATTTCTATTAGTTTGTCGAATGAAATTTTAATACGATACTTTTTCATTTAGCTATCGTCTGATTGGATACGTTACAACACAAAAAAAAACTAACCCCTTTTCCAAGCATCTTAATATTGGTTTCCTTGGTTTATTCTCTCTCTGATCTACCTGGTGTTCAAACGAGGGAATACTAATGTATAAGAAATACAAACATAATTTTTAAGATAACTAAGATTTTGCGTTTCTAAAATTTTTTGCTGACTAATTCAAATACACTTATGCTGCTGAATTATATTTGGAAATAATAAACATAACAGGCTCAATAAAAATAAATCACACTGAGTGGAACACCAAACGAAATTTGTTCTTAATTGAAAAAATTGATTGGAATAGTCAATTAAAGGATGAGGTTTAAAGCAATGGCTCTATGTTAATATTTTCAATAAGATATTTCAAACTCAATAAATATCAAACATACCAAATTGCTGTTCAGAATTGCAACCAAAATTGTTATAGAATCGTTATTGTTTAGAAATTAGGGAATAGAAATATTATGATGTAGAATGTTTGAAGAAGGACATTCGCTTTGTATGTTGCAATTATTGTAATTGTAATTAATTTTTATTTGTGGTATCAGAATGAGTGGGACGATTATACATTTATAATTAACTTAAGTTCGTATCAAAATTAAGAACTTTGGAACCAATTTTAGGGAGGGCCATAAAGAAGTCGGCAATTGGTTAATCTTTTGGAATATGTGAAAAATTCTTGTCCGTCTCGAGAACTCGCTTCGCATGGTTACATAAGTTCTACCATGTGAAAGGCCGAAACTTCAACGGTTATCCTTTCATTTTTTTCCATTTTTGATCATTTGTAAAGGTACCAGAAGAAGTGTTAAGATACCGTATGCTCCAACCATTTTATGTGATTTAAATTGGTTTCGGATCTTCTATTGGCAACAATATTTAGATAAAGCTGTTTATTGGGGAACTAACTTTATTGGAAGTTTTTGGAGGTATTATAATTCATGGACAGAATTTGTCAAGTTTTGCACCATAGTAAATTTGGGTATCATTATAGGAGAGTTACGACTATTAAAAATTAACATTAGTACCACTGCAATAAAGTAGTACCAAAAAGAGTGGACCGATATTGTTAATTATCATAGCTGAAATATGTCCGATACAAACAATACGTTATGATTTAAAAAAAATAAAATAAGAGACTTTGATATAATTCTCTATAGCTATAAAGCTGATGGTGTAATAGGGTTAAATATTGAAACAAGTGGAGAAAGCTATGAATTCGACCTAACAACAATACTACACATTTATACGATTGTAAAATCGTCGGCGTCATTAGGTGTTCTATATGTCATCCATATTGGTTAAAAAAAAAACGCAACTCAAAGTTTGTCGAATTATTTAGGGCTGACTGAAAATTGTCTCAACAATAGTACAAGAACTATACCGGATAATTTGCATGTGCGTGTTTTGTAAGAATAAAAGAAGAAGTTAATAGTTGTTTAAAAAACTCATTAAAATTTCAAGTTTTGGGTCGTATCAAATCTATATATATACAAATAGTGCAAAAAAAAATATAGTTTTAAAGGCTTGATCGATGTGACCTAAATTATTATTGTATTATTGTATCGATTATTTGTAATTGCAGAACTCTTTGAGATTAGTCGCAAATTTGCAAAACTATAAATATGTTCTTATACCCTCAAACATATGACTACAGGGGGTATAATTCATTTGATACGACCAAAATGTGTTCATCGAAATAACGGTTTAAGACCCTAGGTCCCTTTAGATAAAATCCGTTTCAGAACATTTGGAGTCGATCTAATGTTTTCCGCCTATATATCTGTCTGGCTGATGCGCACAATAAATATCGATGAGGGTATCCGATTTGGTCCAAATTGTAATATTATTATCAAACTTATATCGATTTGGGAGATGGACAATATCGGTCCACTTCTTTTGGTACTATATGTATTTGTGTGATATTAAGTGAGAAAATGGAAAATATTGGTCTATTCTATCATGTCAAAATGTTGAATAATTACTACAGCGATCTACTCCCTTGGTAGATCCATCACAAGGGTTTAGCATTTTGAATAATTATATCGCCCAAATAAGCATCAGATTCTTTTGAAACTTGGCTCATCCGAAAATTTCAAAATCAAGTGTGGAAATGGGATACATCGGTCCAGCCCTTCTGGTATCCCCGCCCACAACGGCTCATTATACCCTACACCACAATACCCTGATTATGCCTTTGGCAAAAGGAAACGAGATAGACCCATAGTTCCTTTTGATGATCTGCATAGAATCACATTCTGTGTCGATTTATGCATGTCCGTCTTCTGTCCACATTTGCACAAATCATTTGTTTGGCCCAAGGACGAACCCTATTGAAATTGGAGATAATCGGTCAAAATTTAGATATAGCTCCCATATATATCTTCGTCCGATTGGCCTTTAATTGTGTACCAAACGTGTAATATCAGTCGAATAGTATGGCATTTTGCACATACGATCAAATTGGACCTGAAATTAAGTATGCCAAATTTGATCGAAATCGGTTCAGATATAGCTATAACTCCCATATATATTGTTTATCCGATTTGTTATTTTTGTCCTCCGCAGCCGTAATATGCACTCTGTAATAACAATATTTGGGGAAATATATCACATACAGCTCAGAAATACATTTGCTAAATTGTATCGAGATCGGTATATAACTTCGTCCGATTTACTTTTGATTGTTCACCAATCGTCTAATATTAACCCAAATGGGATGAAATTTGGCACTTAAGACCAAATTGAGTGTAGAAGCTAGTGTGTCAAATTTGGTGAAGATCGGTTCAGATATAGCTATAGCTTCCATATATACTGTTCATCCGATTTGTCATATTTGTTACCCACAGCCGTAATATGCACTCCGTAACAACGATATTCAGGGAAATATATCAAATACACCTCAGAAATATCTTTGCCAAATTTTATCGAGATCGGTTCCGATTTGGATATAGCACCAATATATATTTTTATCAGATTTCAAATTAATTGTGCACCAAATGGGCAATACAAGTCCGAATTTAAAAGATACAAATTCTTCGGCATATTTAGTCCTTTGAACTTTAAATTATAATTATAATCATAGCGTGTATGATTGAATTCTCCCATAAAAACTTTTAATTGTTATGCGAAGCTCAACTAAATTAGCAAAGTGGTGTAGGGTATCATAAAGTCGGTCCCGCCCGACCTTAAGACTTTCTTTACTGGTTTTTTTAATAATAGACTAATTGCCTTCAAATGTCGCAGGCCCCACAATTTCTACCAACACAAGATCTGGTATTAAGACCGGATCTTCTTCTGATTTTTTGCCATTTTTTATATAGCATGAGTTTAATCAATTTTACTTTCCATATTGAATTGTTCATTTTGTGATATTTTTGCTGAATTCAAATTGAAGGGACTTAAACAATTTCTGAAAAGGTCCTTCGGAAAATACCGCTCAAATAAAAGATGTCGCTAAAATCATCAAAATAGCGAATATCGGGGTGGTACCATTGCATATCGTGGATCTATATAGGCAATTCTCTTCCAGGGGATAAAGTGCTCAGAAGGAACTCCTTGTGTTGAATTTCAGACAACTCCTTTAAAAATGTGGGTAAAATCATCAAAATACTGAATATCGGGGATACCGTTACGATATCGCGCACCGATATAGCTTACCTTCGAACTTGACCTGCAGACAAAAAATTTATATGTGCAAAATTTTAGATTCCTATCTTGACTCTAGTGTGATTACAACTGACAGACAGACAGCCAGGACGGAACCGTCTTAGAATTTCATTCAAGTCTTGGAATAGGTGTAAGTTTTCCTTGGTTCTTTTGTAATACCAATAGACCAAATACACAAAAAAAAAAACGGATGGAACGGAATAAAAGATGAAAACCCCAACAGAAAAACAAATTCTATATTTCCAATTGATATGTATCCTGCATAAGTAGTAAAGGCTGTGTAAGAATACAACAAAAAAAAGGATTTATAAACAGAGAACACGAGTGGTCGCTTGTGTAAAGGTGGTGTGAGATTTTTCTCGATTTTCCAAATTTCTTATTTGAATTTTTCTGTTCGTTGCTTCATTCATTCCATTCCATGCCATTTCTATTGGTTGGATGGAATTCATTTGGCCTTTTCCCATTTTCTGATTTTTTTTGTTATTTGTTTGTTATATTGTTTGGCACTTGCAGTGATTTATGGCTTTTTCAGTTTTTTGGACTTTGGGATTTCTTTTTTGGGCTTTGATTTGGTTGGTGTTTTCCTTTTTTGTCGGTTCGTCTTATTTCGTCCTAAGGTTTTTTCCGTTTTCTTCATTTCGATACTATGATAATGGAATTAAATGTTATCGTAGCAATATTTTAATGTATTTTTGCTTGTGACTTTGGTATGAAATGAACTGCGTAAGCCGGTATGTGTGTGTGTCTTTGTAAATGTCGGCACGAAAAAAAGTTTAAGGATTTGAATGATTCTTTTTTTGTGTGTGTTTTTTCCTATTACTATTTCGAAATAATTGAGTAAAGTCTCAAGATTTCATTTTCGATTAGCAGCAAAACCCATAGATAAAAGAAATTACTTTGGAAATGAAACTCGCACAGGTTTTTGGCCATTAAATCTCCTGTTGGGACTTTTTGCCGATTTAATTGATTGCATTTTAAGATGAAGAATTTAACATTCTCAATGGTATGTAAAAATAGACAAAGGAATAATCAAAAATAGTATTTTCTCAAAAATATATTCAGGAAAATTATCTAGGAGACTTGTTGTCAAAAAAAAAAAAAAAAATACCAATAATTCGATATGCGAAAATACCATTAATAAACATGTAGAGCACGACTCTCGTTGTATTGGAATTCGAGTAGACCATAAACAGACTTTTTTCCTGATTTTTAGTCACCCTACAGGACCCAAGCATGGATCGATCGACGTGTAAGGTCAATATGTAGGATGGGGTAGAAGCTCACGATTTTATTTGGATTTTTGGTTATTTCGAAATCACAAATACATACAAATGGAGAGATGTAGACTGTATTTGGATATGTGTATTAAATGCTATTTAATTAATTATAAGGTTAAGGTATGGAGCTAAAATTTCACTGTTCATATCTAGGATTTACATATGGAGATATTGAAATAGTTTTGGAAAGAAAAATTAGATGCGGGTCCTTTGGGCAATGGTTCTACAAATATCCTCCTTAGGTGAACTTCAAAATGAAAGATTTTAAAGAATTTTTGGTGTAAAAGGTAAACATTTCCCTATTATTCTTTACGAAAAAGGAACTTTATCTTTTTTAATTCTATTGAATGAAAGCAGAAAATGTAGGAAATAGCATAAAATTTTAGAATAAGTTTAGATTTGTTCGAATTGGTTACCATTGGCGAGGAACCTCATTTTGTAACCATTCTTGGGTGGCGCGTGCGGACATTCCTGCAGCCAAAATGTTTGCGTGCCCACGGCTTTAATATTTTCGCGATAATAGTCGGCATTTATTCTGATACCACTCTAGATTAGTACGAGTGGAGAGCAACCATAGGTTTTTATGGCGGCCCATATCATCACCATGGCCGGCGGGAAAACGGGAAATTGACATCCGATTCCATTCAGACTTGGCACATCTCAATATATCAATCAACACAAGATCTGTTATAAAGATGGTACAGATCTGACCATTCCTTCTTGTACCACCCCCACAAAAGGGGTCAAAGTTTTGAATATACATGTAGCTCATAAAACGCAAAATTAACATCCGATTCCATTCAGACTTGGCACATCTTAACATTTCTGTCAACACAAAATCTGTTATAAAGATGATATAGATCGGGCCATTTCTTCTGGTATTTGGTAAGAAAACTACAAGTGGCTATCGCTAGAGCACTCCAGTATTTAAATGTGAATAAATCTTTTGTGTCTCGTACCATCGCTCGTTAACGTGATACTGGTAGCGTAGCCAGACGTCAAAGAAGAAAAACAGAAGAAAACAGCAACATCAGCAGAAATGGTTCGAAAAGTAAAGAAGCGATTTGATCGAAACCCGCGTCGGAGTGAACGAAAAATGGCTCGTGAGCAGAACATATCGCAATATTCCATTCGGCAAATATTGAAAAATGAGCTGGTGGTAAATTGAAATTTCAAAAAGAAAGAAAATAGACTCAAAAGAGCTAAAGAGTTATTTCGCTTGGCCGAAAGTGGTGAACTGCCGAATTCGGTTTCTCCGATGAGAAAACATTCTTTGTCCAGCAGTTTGTAAACAAACAAACAAACATATCGTGTTTACTTGCCAAAGAGGTCAGCTGAAAATATGCACCTTCGCTTTGCCGCCAGAACTCAAGCGCCGGCCATGGTGATGGTGTGGGCCGCCATAACAGCCGATAGTCGCTCTCCGGTCGTATTAATCGAGAATTGCAAATGGCGAATATTATTGCGAAAATATTCTGGAGGGTGTATTAAAGCCTTGGGCACGCAAACATTTTGGCCGCAGACCTTGGACATTTCAACGCGACTCAGAATCATCGCACTCAGCTCGCGCCACCCAAGAATGGTTACAAAATTAGGTTCCTCGCTTCATTTCCTGCGCACAATGGCCACCAAAATCTCCGGATACAAATCCATTGTGCTATTGCGTCTGGAGTATTTAGGAAAGCAAGGTTGGCACTAAAAAATACCAAAGTGTCAATCACCTCAAGCAAGCGTTTAGCCGGGAATGGGCCAAAATACCTCAGAGCAACATTCGTGCAGCGTGTGACGGTTTAATTGGCCGTTTGAAGACTATAATTCGTGCCAAAGGTGACCAATTCGAAAAAAATCTAAACTTGTTCTAAAATTTGATGCTGTTTCCGACATTCTTTGCTTTTATTCAATAAAATTTAAAAAAATGTAAAAATTAATGATTTTGACTTTGTTGCAGTTTTTTTTATCTCACCATGTACATTCATAATCAGCATAAAATTCTAAGTCGATTAAACGATGTCCGTCTCTTTCTCTGTCTGTCTGTTTAAATCACGATATATCCCACATTATTTGACGTAGAGCTTCAATATTTGGCAGAACAATTGGTATTGTCCTTGGGATGGTTGGTATGAAATGTATCGGTTAACGTTTTGGTATAGCCGACATATGACGGTATCTTCCGATATTCGGTATTTTGATGATTTACGCCACATTTTTTCATGGATTTGTCTACAAATTGGTATTTGTAGGTCATAATGGGTTCTAGCTCCGGTGGCGAAACATTGTATGATCCACGCTTTGGTATAGCCCCCATATAACGTTACCTCCCGATATTCGGTATTTCGATGATTTTTGTCATATTTTGCGGGGGTTTGTCTACAAATTGCTATTTGTAGGTCATAATGGGTTCTAGCTCCGGTGACGAAACATGGTATGTATATGTTCACGTTTTTGTATAGCCCTCATATAACGATATCTCCCGATATTCGGTACTTAGAGGATTTTTTTTCATATTTTTCGCGGATTTGTCTACAAATTGCTATTTATAGGTCATAATAGGTTCTAGCTCCGGTGACGAAACATGGTATGTATAGATTCACGTTTTTGTATGGCCCCCATATATATGGCACCTTCCGATATGCGGTATTTTTATGATTTTCGCCACATTTTTTCCAAAACTAGGATTTGTCTAAAAATTGATATTAGTAGGTTATAACGGGTTCTAACATTGTATGGTCCACGCTTTGGTGTAGCCCCCATATAACGGTACCTCCCAATATTCGGTAATTCGATGATTTTTGTCATATTTTGTGCGGATTTATCTACAAATTGCTATTTGTAGGTCATAATGGGTTCTAGTTCCGGCGACGAAACATGGTATGTTTAGGTCTACGTTTTTGTATTGCCCCCATTTTATGGTACCTCCCGATATGAGGTATTTTTATGATTTTCGCCACATTTTTTCCAAAACTAAAATTTGTTTTAAAAATTGGTATTAGTAGGTTATAACGGGTTCTAGCTCCGGTGGCTAAACATTGTATAGCCCCCATATAACGGTACCTCCCGATATTCGGTATCTTAATTTGACGGATTTGTCAAAAAAATTATTATTTGTAGTTCGTAATGTAAAGTTCTAGCTCCTGTGGCGGAACATAGTATGTATAGGTCCACGTTTTCTTGTAGCCCCCACATAATGGTGCATCCGGGTATTCAGTATTTTGGTTTTCTGGTATTTGTAATTTTTGCAAATTGTTACATTCCCAATATACTTGATGTAGGATCTGTCGTCTAATGTCTTAGGACATTTATCCTAGACAACATCGTCCGAAATTTGTTTTCTACAAAACTATGTTGTAAAGTGCCTTTCATGTTTATTTTTGATCATTGTTGCTAATAAATTGTTTGTTATTTTTTAATTGGCATTAACAAGCTGCAAAAATTCCTTTGTCATTGAAGACAACAAAAAACCGAAGTCAAATATTAAATCAGGTTGTGAGATCTGTTAAATATTTCTTTCATCACTCATGCCACAGCGGTGGCTGTTAACAATCACGAAATACAGTTAGTCAAAATATTTTCAAATTGTTTTCCACTTGTCTCGACAAACCGACAGACTGACAATCAACAGCAACAACCAAAAGAGCAACAACAACAAAGGCAACATATTTGTTGTTTTCAACAAATTTGCATATGTTCAGATATCAATTTAATTTCATATTCCCAATCAAACAAAACGCAAAGCCAACTGAAAAATGGAAATAATAGAAATCAGAATTCAACAACGGCAACAACAAATGACGACATGCGAAATTCTAATTAATTTGTGAAAAGTCGGCCTAATGAATCTTCATCCTCTAACGTGTCTTTGGTCTTGATGCTGCAGCTGTCCAATGTTCACAAGGAAGCCCAAAATTTATGAATCGAAATGCAAAAATTCATTCACGTTGCAAATCTTAAATCAGGCCGAAACAAATGCCAGGCGTTTGCTGGCTGTTGTTAATGAATTCTGGGCAAAAGGCGGAATAAATTAGACAAATTTTCCACCAGTCATTTACTCCATTCAAGAAGTGACAACAATTTATGAATTAACCAAAAATCAACAACTGAACAGAAATTGCTGGGCCCCATTTTCCATTGGCGAAGAGAAAGGCAAATGAAAGCAGACGAATTTGCTCCTCATCTCTCCAAATGTGTGTGTGTGTGGCACCAAACAATTCCGTATTGAATGGGAATCCTATATTTTTGCTTCATTTCAGCTGCCATGTTATTAAGTGTTGTTGTTGTTTTTTCTTATTTTGTTCCAAAACTGAATGGAAGGCAGCCTTGCCAGAGCTTAAAACACAAATTTTACATATGACGACTTGTCCCTCTATGTCTCTTTTGCTCCCTCTCTCTCCCTGCGACTGTCTGTCGATCATTCCAAATGTCTGTTATCACGGCATGGTTAGCTGCAAGGCATCCATGAAGTTGTATGCGCGATTTTTGATTTGTACAGCCAGCCTGCCATCATCCAGCCATCCAGCGAACATTGCATGCCTCATGCTTTCGTTGGTGTGTCTGGTGCGCCTCCTTCTGGCATGACCGGGATTTTGTTTGTGCGTACATACGCGTTTGCGATTCCCTTCTACCAAATGTTCCATGTAAAATGAGCATTACTTGTTTCCAAAGATGACATTTCATCTAATTACAGGGTGTGTTGCATGAATGCGTAAATCCCCAAAATCGGCAACAGTGGAAAAAATTGGCAGACATTGGAATGGAAGGCAATGAGATGTGTAGGAGTTTTTATAGCCTCAGCCATATGGCTTGAGAGGGTATATACCATTCGATACGGCCAAAACGTGCCTCATTGAAATAACGGTTTTTGACTCTGGGTCTCTCTGGACATTTGGAGTTGATCTGGCGATATCCATCCGTCTGTCTGTCTGGCTGTGGCGCACGATAACTCTCGAAGGTAATATCCGATTTGATCAAAACTTGGTACACTGTAAGATTATTATCAAACTTAGATCGAGTTCGGAGATGGACAATCTCGGCCCACTCCTTCGGGTACCTCCCCTACAAAAGGTCGAAATTTTCAAAGTATTTTTTTTTCACAGAAAGAGAAAGGATAATCCGATTTTGCTCCAACTTGGCAAACTCTAATATTTGCGTGAGTGCTAGATCGGCTCCAAAAATGGACAATATCGGACCATTAAATACCTCCTTAAAAAGGCTCAAAATTTTTAATAATTATAACTCTTAAAAAATTTGATGTAAGAGTCCGATTGTTTTCAAATTACACACATCAAAATATTTTTTGTAACCCACGGTCTAGGGTAAATATAGAATATATCGGTCCACTCCTTCTGATACCTCTCCCACAAAGCGTCAGAATTTTGAATACCCATGAAGCTCATAAGACGGGAAATTAACAACTGATTTCATTCAGACTTGTCACATCTCAATATTTCCATCAACACAAGATCTGTTATAAAGATTGTAGAGATAGGACCATTTCTTTTGCTACCTGCCCCACATAGGGTTCAAGATTTTGAAAAAAGAAAAAACAAAACGCTCAAAGAAAGCGAAATAAGCATCCAACTCTCTTCAAATTCACACATACAAACATTTTTGTTCACGCAAGATCTGTTGTGAAGATAGCATATATCTGCGAACCTACCTCACCCACAAAAGTGCCAAAATTGTCAATACCTATTATTTTATTTTTTTCATAACATGTCAGCAAACCTTTACATTGTTGCACGTCTAAATATTCTCTCAACCAGAAACCTGAGATGGATATGGAATTTATGGTTTCATAGAAATCGACATAATTCTATTCAGCACGTTTGGAGTCGATCTAGGGTTCCCCGGTCCGCACCATATTTCTCGGAGTATCCGATTTGGTCCAAACTTGGTATATCGTAATATTACGGGGTGAGATAAACAAAACTGCAACCAACTTCAAACTGCTGTCATTTCTAAGCCACTCTTCCGACAGGTGTTAAAATTATTCCAGTGACAGATCATTATATTGCTTACAAGCGTACAAAAGTATTTTGGTGAGAATTTTCCAGAAAAAAGTTATTCGTGAAGGAATCCAAGCGTGATAGTGTGATTTCTTTATATTTGGCTGGAAAACCACAAGTGGCTATCGTTAGAGTCCTCCAGCATTTCAATGTGAATAAATCTTTTTTTGTCTCGTACCGTTATACTGGTAGCGTAGCCCGACGTAAAGGAAGTAGATGGAAAAAAACAGCAACCTCAGCAGAAACGGTTCGAAAAGTAAGGAAGCGACTTGATCGAAACCCGTGAGCTGAACATATCGCAATATTCCATTCAGCAAATATTGAAAAATGAGTTCGGGGTAATGCCATTGAAATTCCAGGAAGTGCAAGAACTGACACCGCAACAGAAAGAAAAAAGACTCTAAAGAGCTAAAACGTTTGCTTCGTTTGACCGAAACTGGTGAACTGCCAAATTTGGTTTTCTCTGATGAGAAAACATTCGTTGTCCAGCAGTTTGTAAACAAACAAAATGATCGTGCTTAATTGCCAAAGAAGACAGCTGAAAATGTACACCTTCCTTTGGGCCGCAATAACAGCCGATGCTCGCTCTCCGCTCTTATTAATCGACTGTGACATTAGAATAAATTCCGAATACTAATGCGAAAATATTCTGGACGTGTATTAAAGCCTTGGGTACCCAAACATTTTGGACATTTTGGAGACCTTGGGCATTCCAACAGGACTCAACACCATCGCACTCAGCACGCGCCACCCAGGAATGGTTACAAAATGAGGTTCCTCGCTTCATTTCCAGCGCACAATGGCCACCAAAATCTTCGGATACCAATCCGTTCGACTATCGTGTCTGAAGTATTTTGGAAAGCAAGGTTGGCACTAAAAATACTAAACACTAAATATCGATCACCTCTAGCAAGCGCTTCACCGGTAAGGGGCCAAAATACCGCAGAGTAACATTCGGGCAGCGTGTGACGGTTTCATTGGCCGTTTGAAGGCCATAATTCGTGCCAGAGGTACCAATTCGAGCAAATCTAAACGTATTCTAAAATTTGATGGTATTTCCGACATTTTTGCTTTCATTCAATAAAATTTAAAAAACAAAAATGTAAAATTAGGCTTTTTACTTTGTTGCGGTTTTTTTTTTATCTCACTCTTGATATCATTTTATTCGGCCAAAACGTGCCACATCGAAATAGAACAAATCCGTGCCAGGACATGGGGGGTCCATCTAGGATTATACGTCCGTCCGTCTGATTGGCTGGATGGGAGTATTCGAGTTGGCCGAAAGTTGGTATATCGTATTATTAGTGTCAAACTTAGATCGTGTTCGGAGATGGGTGTTCTGGTGCCTCTAGATATTGGTCCATACCCTGCAGTGTCTCTCCTGGAAATGATAACAATTTACAATATTTATGTATCTCATGGCTTGCGAAACAAGTCAGCGATTCTTCTCCAACACATGTTCCAAACTAATTACAAGCTAAAGTAAGGGATACACCGCTTTGAGAGCGAAGGGTTATATAGTTTGTATTGGATTTTAGATGTTATCCTATTTTTCAATTTCGATTGAATACCGGGATGGACGGGCGCAGAATGTGAAATTTTTAGTTAATTTACAGACATGTATTTTTGTGATCCAATAACAGGTCCCATTAACGCAAAACTTTGAACATTTCTTTTGTTCGGCCTAAGTACGAACTCTACTGGAATTGGTGACAATCAGGTCAGATTTAAATGCAGCTCCCACATATATTTCTCTCCGATTTGTTCAAAATGATACGTCATACGTTTGTTTAATTAAATTGAATTGTTTATCATACGATTAAGTTCCGTCTAGAATCATGTCTGCCTAGTTCATGCCAAATCGTTGCTGTAGCTTTCGATTTATACATCAAGGATTGTCATCTATCAAATCTTCTAAAATACCAAATTTGAAACAATTATGTGGGTAAATGTGACTAGGATTATCTGTAGGTATCGTGGGATTATCGAGTTTCGTGGGTATCGTTGTATGTGCGCTATAGAAACACGTGGAACTAAATATTCAATGTTCTGCCACCGGGCTAGCACACATTATGATCTACAAATATCTCAAATACAAATTTTTATCAAAATATTACCGTTATATGGGGACTATACCAAAACGTGGACCCATACATACAATGTTTCGTCACCGGAACTAGAACCCATTATGACCCACAAATGCCAATTTTTCGACAAATCTATGAAAAAATGTGGCAAAAATCATCAAAATACCGAATATCGGGAGGTTCCATTATATGGGGACTAGACCAAAACGTAGACCTACACATACAAAGTTTCACCACGCGAGCTACAACCCATTACATACTTCAAATACCAATTTCTGGATAAATCTGTTAAAAAAATGTGGCAAGAATCGTCAAAATGCCGAATATCGGGAGGTTCCGTTATATGGGGGCTATACCAAAACGTGGACCTATACATACAATATTTCGCCACACGGTCTGGAACCCATTATAACATACAAATACCAGTTTTTAGACAATTCCATCAAAGAATGTGACCGAATATCGAAAGGTACCCTTATATGGGGACTATACCAAAATGTGGACCGATATATCTCATTTTCAATACCGACCATACAATACAAATTGTTCTGCTAAATTTTGACGCTATGTTTGACGCAAATAATGTGAGCTGTATAGTAATATTCGACAAATAGACGGACAGACAGACGGACATCGTTAAATCGACTTAGAATTTATGATGATTATGAATATATATATCCTTTATGGGGTATACGATGAATATTTAGGGATGTTACAAGCGAAATGGCAAAGTTAATATACTCTCCTTTCCAAGGTGGAGGGTATAAAATATTAAAAATCAGGCTTTTGACCAGTTAAATCACGGTGCCGCCAAGCAACGCAATGTGGTTAGCGTTCATGTGCAACAAACTTTAGCGTCATCAACTCTTTTTTTCTGCTGTTGTTATGGCACCGTATTTAAAAGACATTATAGATTTTTGGTATGTGTGCAGTTATTTGGGCCTGACGGCATATCAGGTCGTGTCCATAGACTGTTTGCCTGTTTTCCTTCTGATATGCAATGCCACAAAGGGATGCAAGGAATTTGCAACAACATTATGCGTGCAATCGCGTGCACTAACTTTTTTTCTGTTTGTTCGTTCGCTACAGACAAACGCCGGCTGCAGCCATTTACGCTGACGACGAAGAAGAAGTAACAAACAACATTTCGTTGTTAGTAATTAAGAACGCAATGAGCCTCCACAAAAATGCTTTAAAAGCGTGCATTGCGTTCATGTGTGAGCGTACGAGGGCCATACCACCACCACCAACAACAACAACAAAACAAAAACAACAACAACGATGATGATGATGAGGACGCCACCACGACAAAGGAAGAATATGTATGCAAAATTGCGCACATATCACATTTGGAAGGGCAACAAGTCCCCCTCCTTCACGGTATATCTGCCCCACCAACCACATTGGCAACATAGCCTTTGCCATTCCTGTCGCTCTCTAGTCGTCATCAACATTGGCTGTCGTTCACGTCCTCTCATCGTCACATCGTTGTTATTCGTTAAGAGCCCCAACCAAGCAAGTCCAAATGCCAACTGCCGGCGGTGTAAGTGCATCGTGGCACCAGGCAAACACCATTATTATTATCAATATGGTGTGTGGTGATTGCGTACCTCTTCTTTAGCTCCATTAAGATTAATGAGGGATGGATGCTCGATTCATCGGTGGAGACGACCGACAGACAGACAGCCAACTGCAGCCAACCAGCCATTGATGACGATGATGTTGATGTTGTTACTTTTGTTTTTGGTTGTTTCAAAAACGCTTCGCAGTGTTGTTGCTGCAAATGGAGGTGGTGTTGGTGGTGGCGGCGTGGATGTGCATTACCATACACATAACATGGGTTTTAATAAAATGGTATCACTTGCACTTTAACATCAATGGCGTAGTTGTGTGAAAAAAACTACATTTGGAAAAGTTTTCAGAATATGAAATGGTTTTGGATCGAATTATAATCTCCTAATTCCTTAAAGTATACTAGGAGTTTTTAAGGACTGCTAGAACCGTATAGAAAGACAATGTAGGCTAAATTGGATGATTTTTAAACTATTTTCGAAAGACTGTCAAATCTATTTTTTAAGAATACCCTTATCTTATCTTATAAACAGAGAGAGCTATAAGAGCAGTTATAATCGTATAAATAGTAGTCCGAGAATTATTATAACTAAGGGAATTATTATAAAAGTATTTTTCAGCTTATCATCTTGAATCTAAAAATATATATCTTTTTAAGGGCTATCAGTAATGCAATCACTGATCTAAAAAAATATTCTGGAATAGAGCTATAAACGAGAATTTTTTTTTAAATTTTGTTAAAGAACTTTCCGATTTATATTAAAAACACTAAGGCAAAATTAAAAGCAATGCGGGGCGAATATATGATACCCTACACCACTATGAATATTCAGTAGAGCTCCCGTAACAAAAGAATTTATTTCAAGTAGATCATACCACCTAGTTTGCTATAGAGGGCATGATATCACTTGGAGAAGGATATATTAAAAAATATATATATTGCACAAAACGGAAACGTACGTCCCGGGAAGGTATTTCGGAAGGTTGGGCTGAGATTAGCCATTTTTTGCACAATAAACCTGAAATCGGATTAAGGATATATATGAGAGCAATATCCAAATTTGGCAAAGGTATTTACGAGCTTTTTAAGATATCTGGTACCACATATCATATGATATGAATATGAGGGACTTACACTCCAAATCGGATGAAACATATATATGGGAGCTATAGCTATATGTTAAGCGACTTTCTCCAAATTTGATTTACTTGCTTCAGGACTTTTTGACAGATATTGGCCATTTGGTGCACAACTAACCCGAAATCGGTTGAATATATATGTGGTTTATAGAACGAATTGGGTCTTAATTGCCAAAATTTAGTCCATTTGGGCTGATATTGACGATTTGGTGCACAATAAACCTGTTATCGGATAAAGATATATATGGGAGCAATATCCTAATCTGAACCGATTTCGATAAAATTTGGCAGAGCTATTTTCGAGCAGTATCTGATATCCGGTACCAAAGCAAGGCATATTACGCATGTGAGGGACTTTAAACATATATATGGGAGCTATAGCTATATCTGAACCGATTTTCTACAAATTTGATTAACTTGCTTTAGACTTAATTCGGTATGACGTACCAAAACACGGGTCATTTTACTTATATTAGCCATTTGGTGCATAATTTGGATATAGTTCCCATATATATCTTTAATATATGGGAACTATATCCAAATCTTAGCCGTTCTCGATAAAATTTGGCAGAGCTATTTTTGAGCAGTATCTGATATCCGGACCAAATATCATTCTTCTGGAAGGCATATTACGCATGTTAGTGACTTAAAACGTATATATTGGAGCTTTAGCTATATCTAAACCGATTTTCTCCAAAATTGTCTAGTCTAAATTCGGTAGGATGTACCAAAACACAGATCATTTTTACTTATATTAGCCATTTGGTGCACAATTAACTCGAAATACTTTTCCTAAATAAAACATAAAGGACAAAAAAAAAACAATTCTTAACAAAATATCTTTTTTTATTTTCTATATTTTTTTTAAGGTTGCGAGCGGTGCGTCTTGAAATTGCAATGGATCAATGATTATGGAAAAAATATAAAGAATCAACTTTGTTTATCGATGGCTCTGTTGAAATTATGAAGCAGTTATTCATAGAAATATTTTACCTACACCTATTCTATGAATTAAAGGAGTTAGAGTCATAACAAATATTTTTTTTTACTTTTGTTAATAAATAATGTTTTCTGTAACAAATATTTTAAAATTGTTTTTGTCAGAACTTACCAAGATGTATTTTAAAATGTAAGAACAAATCCTAAAATAAATTTAAAAAAATATATATAATTAGTTATTCTTCAAAAATAATTAAATACTGCAACACTGTGTGTAAAGGTTATTATAGGCTTGATTGGCACAAAAAGTTTGCAACATCTACAGACCACAGTTATGGCCAATTCCTCTTTAAGAGTTATACGACATAAATAAGAAGACAATCCCCCTCGGAGGGGAGATTGTAATGCAACTATTTCCTGTATTTCTCACAAATTCTACAAGCCTCATGAATGTTTCAATGCTAAGTGATCGAATACTCCCATAGACAAACTAGGAATTTGAAAACCGGTGATTCGTACACAAACTCGCTAAGTGGTACTCAGCCCGGTCTGTTATTCTACGGTAAGGCCACTTAAGTTGCTTTCTATATTTCGCTCGCTATTACTAAGTGAACCCGATTATCGCGAGTCAACAACAATCTCCGAACCAAGAACAATTAATCTTTTCATCTTTGAGATGACAAATACTCACAAAGTTCACAAGCCAAGAACAGTACACCTAATTACCTAGTAGATTCCAAGCGGAATTCCTTGAACTTAAAAATGTTCAACTGTGACTGGAGATCGCATATTGGATTATTTCTCTCACAGCTATGGATAATCTTGAATGTGGCTCTAGAAAGATGTGATCTTGTGCCCGGATTGCATGATAATATTATCCCTGGTTTTACTTTACAACATTCATTTTCGATCATCTGTTTCTGGGTTAATCCAATATCATTTCGAAATACGTAAAAAATTATCAGTCGATTTTGCCGACAAATGTATACCCTCAACCAATGTTCAAGTATTAAAATATAGTTTGACTTACATGAACCTTACATGGTTATGTTACTTCGTTCAGGTTGAACGAAAGCATAACAAGTGGAGAAAGATGAAAATGTTTATAAGTGCGGTTGTAAGATTTAGAAGATTTTCCAAAAGAATTTTAGTTTTATGTAATTCTTTTGTTCCTCTTCTATTGAGCTTACGATCTCGTCACTTGGGTAAAAATGTTTTTTGTCATAGAAGTTATTTTTATACCCTACAACACTATGTGTTGGGGGTATTATAAGTTTGATTGGGCCATAATTTATGTAACACCTCGAAATATTGGTTTCCCATATAGGAAAGTATATATGGATCTTCCTAGCTCGCCGAGCTGAGTCGATCTAGCTATGTATGTCCGTCCGTCCGTCTGTCCGTCTGTCCGTCTGTCCGTCTGTCCATGTTAATTTGTAATCACGCTACAGGTCGCAGTTATGGCCCGATCCTTACGAAATTTTGCACGAAGGTGGGGTTAGGGTCAGAATAGAACCCTATTTCTTTTGGAGATGATCGCCAAATGTTTAGAGGTTGAAATGGACCAAATACTGAAAAAATGTCGGATTTTGCAGTAGCTATACAGGTCGCAATTATAGACCAATCGACGCAGAATTTCGCACGTAGCTAGAGTTTAGGGCGGGGAAGAAGCCTACCAATTTGGGTGGTCATCGGATAATATTTAGCGGGTAAAATAGACCATATCTTTTGTGTTGAAAAAATTCAAATTTGTTAATTAGACCGCGAATATTTTAAGCCATGACAAGGTTACTTCTGATCTTTACATTGCTGTTAACATCTAACAAAACGGATATATAGCGAAATATGTGCGATATATATGTTTGTCTAAGAAGATATGCTTGAAAAATCTCTTATATGTCGAGAACGGCTGAACTGATTTCGACAGTTCTCATTAATTCAGAATGGTCTCTTGGCAGGAAAGAAAAAACGTCTAAAAAAATCGCATAAAAATATCTCTCTAAAGATAAAAATATTGATTTTGTAATATTTTCTCATATTTTTTCAATTTTGTCATATTTTTGGCATATTTTCATTTTGAATTGAACATTTGGTAATATTTCTACAGCTAACAAAACTAAGTAGTTAGGATATCAGGATATCATATACAGATCGCATTTATGGCCCGATCCATACGAAATTTTGCATGGGGATAAGATGAGGGTCAGAATAGAAGCCTACTCTTTTTGGAGATGATCGCCATATATTTAGGGGTTGAAATGGACCAAAAAGTGCAAAATTGTCTGCAGGTCGTAATTATCGCCCGATCCTCACGCACATTTGAATGTGGGTTACCGGACATTGCAAAAGCCAAGCAGTTTTGGATGGCCATCCAAGAATATTCCATGTGTATAGAGTTTGCCAACTTTTGTAGACAAAATACGAAAATGTCCATTCCAGTGACTTTTTGGAGAATTCGCAAATACAGGAAAGACGCACTTCTGACTATTTCGTTAACGCTGATTTCGTTGAAGAATATAGTCAAATGTCTGTATCTCATATAGATGCGTTTCAGTCAAAAACCAATAATAAATGTTAATCTTTTGCCACTTCTGAGAGATTATAGGTCTTTGGGAAATATTGGTTCCAGATCTAGGAAGACCATTTACTTGCAACATCTACTAATAAATTGGAAATGAGCAAATTAGTTAAAGTTGCTATTATTCGAAAATTAGAGAACGAAACCATTTCTTATTTGTCACAATATCTTATGGAATTCTTTCGAGTATCTCGCCTATATAAACTGTATCGTTTATTATAGTGTTGTAGGGTATTCAACGGTCGGCCCCGCTCGACTGTAGCCTTCGCTTACTTGTTTTAAAATAACTTCTGGGGAGAATATCCCAGACAAGAAACAAGGGAACTGATGAGGATTGGTGGCTCTTTCCGAAACCTAGGTATTCCCTGCCTTACCCCCTGGTAAACATTACCATCGTTCTCCACTCATAAACAAACGTTGTTTTTATAAAAACAACAATAATGGGATTTTGCCTGACGATTTTGCAACAACAAAATACTATGGTATCCCAAACAAGCAAGCCAAACACTGTTCTATATAATAGATAAATATAAATGGGAACTATATCTTTCCCTGAATCAACTTAGCCAAAAATTTAACAAAGATATTCCTTAGCTGCATCTGGTATTTTGTATTTGATATATTTTCCTCTTTTCTTCTCCTCTTTTTTACTAACCGACTAATAATAGGGTATACACAAATCGGAAAGTGTAGCTACGAGTATATATCACAAACAAGTTAAACAGTATCAGTCATTTTGCCGACACCTTTCAATGCAAGGTGCGAGAAGAAGTGGGCTACATATCCAACAGTTAGATTAGATCTAATGCATATTGAAATATTGAGATACACGCTATCTTGCTTCGCAGGATATTAATTATTATTCAAAACGTTGACCCCTCGAGAGAATGGTACGATAATTTCCATTGATATTACAGGGTGAGATGAAAAAACTGCAACCAACCAGTGGCCGAAAAATCGTCAGCTGAACATATCGCAATATTCCTTTCGTCAAATATTGAAAAATGAGTTCGGGGTAAAGCCATTGAAATTCCAAAAAGTGAAAGAATTTACACCGCAATAGAAAGAAAATAGACTCAAAAGAGATAAAGAGTTGATTCGTCCGAAAGTGTTGAATTGCCGCATTTGGTTTTCTCCGATGAGAAAACATTCGTTGTCCAGCAGTTTGTAAACAAACAAAATGATCGTGTTTACTTTCCAAAGAGGTCAGCTGAAAATTTGCTACTTCGGTTGGCCACCAGAACTCTAACTAATCGACCGTGGCATCAGAATAAATGCCGAATATTATCGCGAAAATATTCTAGAGGGTGTATTAAAGCCTTGGGCACGCAAACATTTTGGCCACAGACCTTGGACATTCCAACAGGACTCAGCACCATTTTATGAGCGTTTTTGTAATTCAAAATGTTGATAATGTTGTGAGGGAGGTATCAGAAGTAGCGGTATTTTCACAAGAGATCTTGTGTTGGCAGAAATTTTGAAATTTATGAGATTTGAAAATAATTAGATTTTTGTATTTTATGAGCGTTTTGGACTCTTTGTGAGTGGAATACACCAGTACTGTAAATCTCTGAACGAATTAGACAAAAATATTACCATGTACCAAAATACTCGCTACGAGAGTTTAAGTGAGCACCATATGAACAGATCAAATGATATATACCCTATGTAGCCTTATGGTTGAGGGTATAAACAACTTGGATCTCGATCTTATTTCCCTTTATCTTCCTCAAAGAAATTTACAAAAATATAATACATTTACCGCAGAATGCTGTAGTCTATAATAAAGACCACGAAATACATATCGTTGGGTTGCACGCCTCCGTTACTATTCAAAAGTGAAATCCCAATCCAATTGACCCCTAGTCTATACCAAGCCACTGACCCAAATTAACCGCCAAGTACTTTTAACGCATTTGTGTCTTTTCATTTTGGCATCTCCTGCTGCTGAGAAATGAAGCAAAACAAAAAAAAACGAAATTGGAAATGCAAATTTATCATCGTGTTTGGATGGTTTTGTTGGCTGGCAAACTATTAGGCGGCCTCTTGCACTGCGTCCAAATGTATTGGCTCTGCCATGCTAGCTGGCTGGCCATAGCTGCCTGGCTGACTGACTGAATGTCCGGCCGGTTGGCTGCTTGACTTTGAATAAACGAATGTTTGGTTGGCGTTAATGAGTTTTCCATGAGCTCGCGTTTCAAAATGTTGTTTGCATGTTTGAATTAAGGCATTTCGTTGTCGCAACAGCGTTATTTGCGTTTTGTTCTCTACAACGACACACACACATACTTACATAAAAGAAAGAAGAAACATTAACAAGTACAAAATTTGCAAAAGAAGAAGAATAACAGAACACAGAATTGTTTATAATCCCATTGTATGGGATGAATGTCTGTCTGTTTCAACAAGGAGAACTTCTAGTTTGATTTCTGCATTATTTGCATTTGCGTTTTTGTGTGTGCTCCACATGTGTGTCTGTCCGCCTGCCTAAGTTGCACTTTTGCCGCAAATGCGTAGCAAAAAGTCAATGCATTTGCTTAACTTTCTTCGGTTTGGCATAACAATTTTTAATGATGCTGGATGGCTGACTGGCTGGCTGGCTGATTATCCAAATCCCCTTACCCTCACTGTAACAGCACTTCCCTCCCCCCTCCCTGATTTCTTGGCACACAAATGGTGCTAGAAATGTTTGCTGTTCATTTTCTTGTTCAACACATGCATGTTAATGTTGCAGTTGTTGCTGGTGTTTTGTTGTAAGTACGAATAGCTAAGCTGCAATGGCTGGCTGGCTGTCTGTCCGTCCGTCCGCCCGTCTGTCTATCTATCTGTTGTTTTGTTGGCGCGCATGTGTATTTGTCATTGTCAACATCATTGCTTGAATGTTGTTGGTCGCTTTCACGCAGGTGATTAACATAAATGCAAAATGTCATGTTCTTCTTTCTCTGCGTTGGCTCTGAATCCACTTACAGCAACAACTAAAACAACAACACCAATAATGTGATTGTATGTATGAATGCATGTGAGATTGCCTCTATCTCTATGGCAACGCATGTGTGTATGTTGTTGTTGTTGCTGTTGTTGTTGTCGTCTACTTTGTATTCTGGCAACTAATGCATGTAAATTCAATTGTAAATATTTCACTTTTTCACATTTGCATTCATTGCATCTCGTCTCAGTTGTTGTTGTTGTTATTTTTTGGTTTCTTTGCATTACAAACTTATCAAGAGAAACCTCATTTCCCTGCTTTCCAGCCTCTTCTTGGATTCCATGCCATCAGGATGAGGAGGATGATGATGACGATGGTGTTGGTGGTACTGGTGACGATAGTAATAATAATGTGATGTGTGGTGGAAATCATTTTCTCGTTTTATTTTTAGCGTCTGATGAATGTCATCAAAAAATAACTAAGAAAATCAAAATAAAATAAAACAAAGTAAAGAAATAATTCAAGAAAAAACCAAACGTAGTGAATTTGCGTTTGGGATCCCCATAAATTCCAACACTTTATCTGTCGACTCTTACTCCCACTTGTCGCCTTTCACATTTTTCACAAACACAGTGGGGGATTTTTTACGATTTTTAAATTTTAAATAAAACTCATAAACAAAAGCTCCATTAAAATGGAATAGAGTTTATACCCTATGCCAGTGTCGGTTATACATATTGTAGGGTAACAACTATATTTTTGAAGGAACGAAAATTAATAAAATAAAATTAATATAATAAATTAATAAAAAAATAAAATATTGCAAAACATTTAAGCAAAGTCTAAAGTCGGATGAGACCGATCGTTTAATAACCTACAAACTATAATATATGGTACATATTATATGATTGAGTAAAATTTTATCAATCTACTTCAATTCGTTCGAAAGCTAGAGTGATTTCCACAGACGAACAGAAGGACAGATCGCTAAATCGACATAGAATTTTATGCTGATCAAGAATATATATTCTTTGTGGGGTCTGAAATATATATTTCGAGGTGTTATAAACGGAATATCAAAATTAATATACCCTCCATACTATGGTGGAGGGTATAAAAAGCAGGCATAGGTGCGAATGATATTTAAGCTTCAATCTCAATTTAGATCAGGTGCATCTACCTACAATCAAACCGACAGGTATTTTATACCCCCTAGTTACTACGTACCCAGCTAGAGTCTTAATAGATGCTGCTTCAGAAGCATATTTTGTTTCTGAACGTATGCAAAAACAAGCAAAGAAAATGAAAGTTCGGCAGGGCCGAACTTTGAATACTCTCCACCATTAGGAACGAATTTGATAATTCTCAAAAACAATAAAATCCGTTAAAAATTTTCTTAAAATCTTAAAAATATAGATATAGAAATATAGAATGCAGCCGTTGCATTAGGGTTTATACGACGACATGGACCTGCATAGGTAATTTTTGCCATAAGCCATTACAATACTGCGAAACTTAAAAAAACTGAATAATTTTACTAAAATCATTATAATACCGAATATTGGGGGGTACCGTTATATGGGGGCTATACGAAGACGTGGACCTTCACAGACAATTTTCTGGGCTGTAGTATTCATTTCAAACTTCCAGTACCAAATTTGAAAGAATTCCGGTGAATATTGTCGCAAAAATCATCAAAATACCGAATATCAGGGGGTACCGTTATATGGGGGCTATACCAAAACGTGGACCTACATGGCCCATTTTAATATCAATCTACTTCAATTCGTTCGGAAGCTAGAGTGATTTCCACGGGCGGACAGAAGGACGGACATCGCTAAATCGACATAGAATTTTATGCTGATCAAGAATATCTATACTTTATGGGGTCTGAAATAGATATTTTGAGGTGTTACAAACGGAATATCAAAATTAATATACCCCCCATACTATGGTGGAGGGTATAAAAAGCGGGCATAGGTGCGAATGATATTCAAGCTTCAATCTCAGGGGTAAGTAAGTCCGTTTTACAAATTCCCCGTAAGTAATGTCCCTTGCAAATTTGGAAAGATATAGTATTATGACCGCGTTAGAGTCGCGAGGCATCGAGTTATACAGTTGACAACGACCTACGGCTTTGTGGTTATCCTGACCAGAGTTCGTTCCTATTGACAGTTTCGCTTTCCCTCTACTTTTCATATGAGTTCGAAAATTTAGAACGATGGTTCCGGTAATGGTATGCGGTTTACGTCCCATAAAAAAACACGGAACAACGATGTGATGGCTGCGCTTATCCCTGAAGCCCACGGTATAGCATACACAACGGATGAAGCGGAATCCCCCTCAGAAAAAAAATTCAATTAAAAATCCGTCTTCGACGGTCCCTGGAGTTTCTCCAGGTATTATCAGTGGTTTCGCCACATTGGACTCGACGTGTTCAACCTTCAACATATCAGGACCATATCGAGGCATTGCACGATTTTGCTCTACGAGTACATTCTTTCAATTTTCACGACACGTTCGCTTCCTTTTCGGAAAAGTCAAAAGTCGGTCGGGACCGACTATATGATACCTTACACCACTTTGTATATTTAGTAGAGCTCCCGTAACAAACGAATTTATTTGAAGCAGATCATACCACTTATCAACATTTGGCTTTAGAGCAGTTACAGTTTGGTTTTGGAGGGAACTAATGTATGGGAGGCATATCCAATTGTTAATCGATTTTCACTGAATTTGATGGAGGCATTTTTATCATTTATAACAAATAACATTTGCTATAGAGAGCATGATATCACTTTGAAAAGTAGTATATTAAAAATATATATATCGGAGTCGAATTTCACAAAATGGAAAAGAACTTCCCGAAATTCACTCCATTGGGGCTGATATTAGTTATTATTTCCACAATAAACCTGAAATCGAATCAAGGATATTTAGGAACTCGGAATTGGCAGAGGTAATTCCTAGCTCTATAAGATATCTGGTACCAAATATCATTCTTGTATAGTTAATATTAAGAATGCGAAGGACTTAAACACCAAATCGGATGAAACATATATATGGGAGCTATAGCTATATCTAAACCGATTGTCTCCAAATTTGATGTGCTGGCTTCTAGACTGAATTAGATGGGATGTACCGAAATTGAGGTAATTGGACTCATATTGGAAATTTGGTGCACAATTAACCAGAAATCGGTTGGGTTTAAAAAATCAATTCAAAATATCACGGGTTGATCTCTAAATTTCGAGTAGTAAATCTAAAAACTAATTTGTGCATTTCGAATTTAAAAACAGAATTTGTACCGAATTGGTCCTGCTTTCGAATAATCTTCATTTTTAATAAAATATTAAAAGTAAATCATTCGTTATTGATTTTTGATCCAAACCCCAAGGTTATGCATATTTCGTAGCTTTTTGGCCTTTTGTATATTTATACCCTAATGGGTATTCAAAACAAATATTTCAAAATTTAGATACGCCTATATAAATCTTGTCTTTAATATTTGCCTGTAGTCGTCAAAAAATCAACATTAAAGAAAAAGAAAAAATGAATTTCCGTATGGTATTTTTTTTCACATTAAATATGTGGTCCGTTTCACCCGCTAATTAATAGCCAATGGTCATCTTAGATAATTGGCTTCGTCAAAACTTCGTTTCGATTGATTTTTTAATTGTGCCCTGTATTGCGACCACAAAATCAGGAAAATTTTTAGTTGTTGATCCATTGGTTTTTATTCTGACCCTACCCCAACACCCATGCCAAATTTCGTGAGGATCGTACTATAATTGCGACCTGTATATAATATTCCTAATACAGTACTGTAAGGTTTAAAAATATAGCCGTGCAGGGCCGACCATGAGATACCCTACAACACTACAATATGTTAGAAGCCCCATTTTGGAAGATTTCGCTTTTGAAATTATATCACGGAACACTGCCCAGATATTACCCTTAGCATTTCGACCAGGGACATTTGTACAATATTTACGCACTCCGTCGTGCTGTTAGTTGTTGTGGTCCATTTTACAGCTAAGAATAATCCAATGGTCATCCAAAATGCTAAATTTTCTTCCCTGTCCTTAACTCTCTTCTCAATTTTTTTAGTAGTGCAATACAGTCCTGCACAAATGTTACCTTTGGTTTTTGACCGGTCATGCTGATTGGTATTCAAAACAATTTCCAAAGTGCTTGACTTCTGTCTTATCCTATACTGCATTCGATCGGATATGCTAAAATTTCGCTGGGATTAAAAAGATTTGCGGTTTAGTGGAAATCTTCGTATTTTTTGACATAAAAGGTATGGTCTATTTTACCCGCTAAATATTGTCTGATGGCCAAACAAAATGCTAAGCTTCTGCCCAGCCCTAAACCCTAGCCCTATGCTAAATTTCTCGTCGAGTTGTCTATAAATCTATAGATAAATATTTTGTGATCATCTCCAAAAAGAAAAGCGTTGTATTCTGACCTTAACCCCACCTCCATTTTCAGTTTCGTGAGGATCGGGCCATAATTGCGACCTGTAGTTTGAAATCAAATTAACATGGACAGACGGACATACATAGCTAGAGCAACTCAGCTCGGCGAGATAGGAAGATCCATATA
This sequence comes from Musca domestica, assembly GCF_030504385.1. Lineage (NCBI taxonomy): Eukaryota > Metazoa > Arthropoda > Insecta > Diptera > Muscidae > Musca > Musca domestica. Next base: position 1,402,017 of record NW_026712193.1, on the reverse strand, counting down.
TAGTTTCCAATGTCGGGGACCAATATTTCGAGGTGTTATATAATTGCTGGCCCAATCAAGATTATAATAAATTCAACATAAAGTTTGGTATGGTATAATGAGGCTAAAGCCCGCAAACTACCTTAACCATTTTTATACCCCCAAATGACTAGGTATATATCATTTGAGACGACCAAAACATTTGGAGTCGATCTTGCGATGTCCGTCCGTCCGTCCGTCCGTCTGTCTAGCTGGCTCGTGCGCACGATAACCCTCGAAGGGAGCATCCGATTTGATCCTACCTTGGTACATTGTAATATAATTATCAAACTTAGATCGAGTTCGGAGATGTGCGATATCGGTAAACTCTTTCAGGTACCTCCCCCACAAAAGTTCGAATTTTTCAAAACAGAAAGATATTTTATTGCACAGAAAGAGAATGGATAATTTTATTTTGCTCCAAATTTGCAAATCCTAAAATTTTCATCAGTGTTAAGTCAGGTGCGAAAATGTAAAATTTCGGTCCTCCCCCACATAATGTCAAAATTTTGAAAAATATAAAATAAAATGTGATGTAAATCTCAATATTTCTATCGACACAAGATCTATAATAAAGATGGTAAAGATCGGATACCTTCCCCACAAAGGGTCAGAATTTTGAATATGCATTAAGCTCATAAAACTCGAAATTAAAATACGATTTCATTTAGATTTGGCAGATCACAATACTTCTAACAGCACTAGATCTGTTAAGGAAATGGTAGAGATCGAATCATTCGTTCTGGTACCTCAAAGTTTTCAATAACCCAAACGATCATAAAATCCCAAATTAGCATCCGGTTCCCTTCATATTTCACACATCGCATTATTTTTACTAACTTAAGAACTGCTGTGAAGATGGGATAAACCGACTTTTTGACTTGTTTTAGTAAACACCAAAAAAACTTTTCAATAGATAATTACGTCCATACCGCTGGCATTATATGGCACCATTTGTATTATGACAGATTGCAATCGATTTCCGTGCAAATTAAGGTTTCTATTTGATTTCTTTCTTAATAATTTTTGATATAAATCCGCGGTTATATCCTAAACTAAAAAGCAGTGTTTTAATAATTTTATATATAAAATGTTTTTCTTTCCGATCTCAGGGATCCATCATCACCCGGACAATCTGCCATGGTATTCAACAAGTTACCATTTATTCGCCTCTATTTCTCCATAGTCTGTTGGTCTACAGTTTTTATTTTGCTGATTGGTTGGTCGCTTGTTTATATTTCGAAATGCGCGGGTGTGTTTTGTTGTTGTTGCTGTCGTCTCTCTGCTGATTTTTTGTTTGTTGTTGTTGCTGCTTTGCATTAATATCGAAATTATAAATCACTCAGTCTGTGGTTGTTAAAGGAATTCATAATGTGTTAAGTGTTGCATTTGATTAAGACATTTTTATTTTATCAGAGCATAAATTTGCGGTTATTGTCTCAAATTATGGCCTGGGCGAGACTAAATAACTGACTGACTGGCTGACTGATTCGTTTATATTGAAATGTTGTGGTGTGGCATTTTAGTCTTCAAAATTATTTTGGTATATCATTAAATTCCATTTTTTTAAAAAAACAGCAATTATATTTCAGGAAATGACAAACGTTGTCACTGACACAAGATTAGCCTGTGACAGTTCTGTGAGGACACATTTTGATAGGTGTAGTTGTTAAGTCAGGAAAATACTATATTTGAGACAAGTTGAAATAAAACTATTGTGTTAAAATAAATTATGACTAATTTCTGAGGAATGTGACAAATTATATGAAGATGGTTTAAATGTTAATTATAGAAGGCATTCCGACTAATAAAAATAGCATTTATATTCGCTGGTATGGATACGATAGATAACAAACTAAATAATGAAACCAATAAGGAAAAGTCATGAGTGGGCGGGGTCGACTATATGATACCCTAGATCATACCACCTATCAACATTTGGCGTTAGAGCAGTTATCGTTTTGTTTCAGAGGGAACTAATATATGGGAGGCATATACAATTCTGAATCGATTTTCATTAAATTTGACGGAAACATTTTAATTTTTTATACCAAATAATATTGCTATAGAGTGCATGATATCACTTTAAGAAGGATTATATTAAAACAAGTAAAAAACAGCTAAGTTCGTCCGGGCTAAACTTTTAATACCCTCCACCATTTAGAAGGAACTTGGAAAATTTTGAAAACTACCACTCAAATGAAAACCGTTGTATTGGGACTATATGAAGTCGTGGACCTGCATATAAAATTTTTGCCATAAGTTGTAGTAAAAATACCGACTATCGGGAAGTATCGTTCTATGGGGGCTTCACGAGGACGTGGACCTCCATATAAATGTTTTTCATAGGCTGTAGTACCCATCAGTACGAAATTTGAATCGGTTCTGGTGAATAATGTTGCTGAAATCATCAAAATACCAAATATCGGGAGGTAACGTTATATGGGGGCTAAACGAAGACTTCAACATACATGCATACAAAATTTACTGTCATTGGCTGTAGTACCCACTACGAACTTCAAATACGAAATTTGAAATAATTTCGTTAAATAATGTCGCTAAAATCATGAAAATGCCGGTAGGTACCGTTATATGGGGGCTATTCGAAAACGTGGACCGACATGGCCCATATACTTAACCTGCCTACTGTCAATTCTTTCGAAAAATAGCGTGATTACAACAGACAGACATACAGACTGACATCGCTAAATCGTCTTAGTCAATTCTACGCTGATCCAGAATATATATACCCTATTATAAATATTTCGTCTATTATAAATATTTCGAGGAGTTACTAACGGAATGACAAAGTTAATATATCCTCCATAGCAGGGTGGAGGGTATAAAAATATATATCGGAGCCGAGTTTCACAAAATGGAAAAGTACTTCCCGAAATTCACTCCATTTGGACCGATATTGGCCATTATTAACACAATAAACCTGAAATCAAATTAATGATCTACATGGAAGCTATATCGAAATATTAGCCGATTTCGATAAAATTTGGCAGAGGTATTTCCGAGCTCTATAAGATATCTGGTACCAAATATCATTCTTGTCGAATGCATATTATGATTGTTAAGGGCTTAAACACCAAACCGGATGAAAGATATGTATGGGAGCTATAGCTATATCTGAATCAATTTTTCACCAACTTTTGATGTACCTGCTTCTTGGCTGGATTTGGTCGAATGTACCAAAATTCAGGACTTTTTGACAGATATTAGTCTTTTGGTGCAAAATTAACCCGAAATCGTTTGAAGATATATATTAGAGCTATATCCAAATCTGAACCGATCTTGATAAAATTTGGCAGAGGTATTTCCGAGCTCTATAAGATATCCGGTTTTCGAATGGATGAAACATCGGATGAAACATATACATTTAAACATTTAAAAAAAGTTTATTAAATGAAAGCAAATATATGTCGGAAATAGCATCAAATTTTTGAATAAGTTTAGATTTGTTCGAATTGGTCACCTTTGGCACGAATTATGGCCTTCAAACGGCCAATAAAACCGTCACACGCTGCCCGAATGTTGCTCTGCGGCATTTTGGCCCATTCCCGGCGAAGCGCTAGCTTGAGGTGATCGACACTTTGGTATTTTTTAGTGCCAACCTTGCCTTCTAAAATACTCCAGACATAATAGTCCAACGGATTGGTATCTGGAGATTTTGGTGGCCATTGTGTGATGGAAATGAAGCGAGGAACCTAGTTGTGTAACCATTTTTGGGTGACCCGTTCTGAGTGCGATGGTGTTGAATCCTGTTGGAATGTCCAAGGCCTACGGACAAAATGTTTGCGTGCCCAAGGCTTTAATACACCCTCCAAAATATTTTCGCGATAATATTCGGCATTTATTCTGTTGCCACGGTCGATTAATACGATCGGAGAGCGACCATCGGCTGTAATGGCAGCCCGTACCATCACCATTGCCGGCGCTTGAGTTCTGGTGGCCAACCGAAGGTGCTCATTTTCAGCCTACCTCTTTGGCAAGTAAACACGATCATTTTGTTTGTTTAAAAACTGCTCGGAGAAAACCAAATTCGGCAGTTTTGGAGTCGCTCCTTTACTTTTCGAACCATTTCTGCTGCTGTCGCTGGTTTATTCCGTCCACTTCCTTGACGTCGGGCTACGATACCAGTATCACGGTAACGAGCGATGATACGAGACACAAAAGATTTATTCACATTTAAGTGCTGGAGTGCTCTAACGATAGCCACTTGTAGTTTTCCAGCCAAATGTAAAGATATCACACTATAACGCTTGAATTCCATCACGAATAACTTTTTTCTGGAAAATTCTCAACAAACTGCTTTTGTACGCTTGTAAAAAATATAATGAGCTGTCATTGGAATAATTTTAACAGTTATCGGACGAGTGGCTTAGGAATGACAGTCTGAAGTTGGTTGTAGTTTTTTCATCTCAACCTGTATATGGGAGCTAAGGCTATATCTGACCCGATTTTCTCTAAATTTCATGTAGCTGCTTCTAGGTCATTTGGTGCGCAACTAACCCGAAGATATATACTAAGGAGCTATATCCAATATAAACCGATCTTGTTAAAATTTTGCAGAGGCATTTCTAGGCTGTATCTGATATCTAGTGCCAAATATTATTGTTCTGAAGTGCATATTACGAATGTGAGGGACTTAAACACCAAATCGGTTTAAACATATATATGGGAGCTGTAGCTATATCTGAAACGATTTTCACAAATTTACCATAAGAAATGGTCTGATCTCTACTGTTTTTATAACAGATCCTGTGTTGATAGAAATATTCTGATGTGCCAAGTCTTAATGAAATCGGATGATATTTTCGCGTTTTTCAAATTCGACAGAATTAATCGACCGTGGCATCAGAATATATGCCGAATATTATCGCGAAAAGATTCTGGAGGGTGTATTAAGGCCTTGGGCACACAAACATTTTGGCTGCAGATCTTCTATATTCTAACAGGACTCAGCACCATCGCACTCCGCATGCCCACCCAAGGATGGTTACGATAATGAGTATTCAAAATTTCGACCTTTTGTGGGGAGGTACCAGAAGGAGTGTACCATCATAAAGATATTGGGATGTGTAAAATTTGAAGACAATCGGACTTTTACATCACATTTTATAAGTGTTATAATTATTTAAAATTTTGACCCTTTTTGTGGGAAGTTACTTGATAAAGTGAACCGATATTTTCCATTTTTGCACCTGAATTAGAACTGACGCAAATATTAGGATTTGCAAAGTTGAAGTAAAATCCCATTACTACTTCTCTTTCTATGCAGAAAATATGTTTTTTGAAAATTTCGGCCTTTTGTGGGGGAAGTACCAAGAGGAGTGGACCAGTATATTCCATCTTAATGCCAGACCTTGGGTTAATAAAAATATTGGGATGTGTGAAATTTATAGACATAGAATTTATAGACAATCGAAGACAATTTTGACCCCTTGTGGGTGATATACTTGATGGAGTGGACCAATATTCTCCATTTTCGAACTAGACTTAGCACTGACGCAAATATTAGGACTAGCAAAGTTGGAACAATATCGGATTATGGTTTCCGTGTCTGTACAGAAAATATATTTTTTGAAAATTTCGACCTTTTTTAGGGGAAGTACCAGAAGGAGAGAACCGATATTGCCCATCTCCGAACTCGATCTAAGTTTGATAAAAATATTACGACGTACCAAGTTTGGACCTAATCGGATACACCATCAAGACAGACGGACGAACGGATATCGCTAGATCGACTCCAAATGTCCTGAAACGGATAAAGTCAAAAAAGACCTATGGTCTAAAATCGGTATTTCGACTAGGCACGTTTTGACCACATCAAATGATATATACCCTCTCTAGCCATATGGCAGAGGATATAATGAGGCTTGCTATAACGAGGATAGAGTCATTGAAAAATTGAATAACCTAGCTTGAATTGAAGCCCAACCATCTAAAAATCTCGTAAAGCGACAATGTTAGAAACGGATATGTTAATGCCCACTTTTTCAGCTAAAATCAAAAGAAATGTCCATTCATCCGGCTTAAAGAAGTAGTTTCAAGTAATCCACCACTAAATGGGGCAACCTTTTTTGTGCCACCTCAAAACTACAATTTGAAATGCCATAAATATTTAAATGTTGTGTTTGTCGTACCAACTTTCTTGATGTCCAAAGTTTTACCGCAACAAATGTTTTAACAAATTCTTATGGACTCTTACGCATTGCCCCCCATAAAGAGTTCCTAAACCCCTTTTTTCTCTCGATGATATTCTCACATGCTGTGCCATTGAAATTTATTATCGGCAACAACAAACAAGAAAATTCCCTTTATGACCATTCAAATAGAATTTTCATATGGTTAAAAAAGTTGGTGTGAGAACAACCCCAAAAAAGTGAAGAGAAAAAAACAGAACAATTTTAGAATTTCAGATTTTTAAGGAAATCCAATAAACAGGAAAAAACTGCTGAAAAAAGACAAAAGAAATGCAATCAACCAATAAAAAAAAAAAACAAATAAAATTCACTTTGGAAGCTAAAAATAATTTTATTAGAACTGCGAGTACGGCTTGATAGTATTTTCTTTAAAAAATCCATGAAAAATAATTATTGATGAAATGTTAAAAAACACTGACTGTAGCTAACTAAAAAAATCTACAATTATGACCCCGATAGTCGTAAAAAAACAGTCGACAATGTTGGTTCCATGTCCTTTAAAAAATCCTAACATTTTCGCTATTCAGAAATTCATTCATTATACCCTACAACACTATGTGTTGGGGGTATTATAAGTTTGATTGGGCCAAAAATTATGTAACACCACGAAATATTGGTTTCCCACATAGGAAAGTATATATGGATCTTCCTAGCTCGCCGAGCTGAGTCGATCTAGCCGATCTTTACGAAATTTAGAATGTAGGTGGGGCTTAGACCAGAATAGAACCCTATTGCTTTTGGAGATGATCGCCAAATGTTTAGGGGATGAAATGGACCAAATACTGAAAAAAATTCGGATTTTGCAGTATCTATACAGGTCGCAATTATAGACCAATCGACGGAATTTCGCATGTAGCTAGAGTTTAGGGCGGGGAAAAGGCCTACCAATTTGGGTGGTCGTCGGATAATATTTAGCGGGTAAAATAGACCATATCTTTTGTGTTGAAAAAATTCAAAATTTTTCATTAAACCGTGAATATTTTAAATCCCGGCGAAATAACAAAGCCATCACAAGGTTACTTCTGATCTTTACATTGATGTTAACATCCAACAAATCGGATATATAGCAAAATATGTGCGATATATATGTCTATGAAAGAAGATATGCTTGAAAGATCTCTAATATGTCGAGAACGGCTGAACTGATTTCGACAGTTCTCATTATTTCAGAATGGCCTCTTGGCAGGAAAGAAAAAACGTCTAAAAAATCGCATAAAAATATCTCTCTAAAGATGAAAATATTGATTTTGTAAAATTTTCTCATATTTTTTCAATTTTGTCATATTTTTGGCATATTTTCATTTTGAATTAAACATTTGGTAATATTTCTACAGCTAACAAAACTAAGTAGTTAAGATATCAGGATATCATATACAAATCGCATTTATGGCCCGATCCTTACGAAATTTTGCATGGGGATAAGATGAGGGTCAGAATAGAAGCCTACTCTTTTGGATATGATCGCCATATATTTAGGGGTTGAAATGGACCAAAAAACTGCAAAAAGCCAAGCAGTTTCGGATGGCCATCCAGAAATATTCAATGTGTGAAATAGTTTGCCAACTATTGTAGACAAAATACGAAAATGTTCCATTCCAGTGACTTTTTGGAGAATTTGCAAATACAGGAAAGACGCACTTCAGACTATTTCGTTGAAGAATGTCTGTATCTCATATAGATGCGTTTCAGTCAAAAACCAATAATAAATGTTAATCTTTTGCCACTTCTGAGAGATTATAGGTCTTTGGGAAATATTGGTTCCAGATCTAGGAAGACCATTTAAGTGCAACATCTACCAATATATTGGAAATGAGCAAATTAGTTTAAGTTGCTATTGTTCGAAAATTAGAGAACGAAACCTGATGGTTTTCTTTAAGTATTTGTCACAATATCTTGTGGAATTCTGTCGAGTATTTCGGCTATATAAACTATATGGTTTATTATAGTGTTGTAGGGTATTCAACGGTCGGCCCCGCTCGACTGTAGCCTTTGCTTACTTGTTTTTCAATTAATTTTAAAGAAATCACGGCAATACCCTGATACTCGTTGAAAGGTATTCATAAAAAAAAAAATAATATTTATTGTGTGTGCCAAAAATAGACCATTGAAAACATAATAAAATAAATTGGCTACTTCTCATATACAGGGTGAGATTAGAACAACTACAAAACAAAGTCAAACGCCATAATTTTTACATTTTTCTTTTTGAGGCGCTTGAGTTCTGGTGGCCAACAGAAGGTACACATTTTCATCTGACCTCTTTGGCAAGTAAACACGATCATTTTGTTTGTTTACAAACTGCTGGACAACGAATGTTTTCCCATCGGAGAAAACCAATTTCGGCAGTTCATCACTTTCGGCCAAGCGAAGCAACTCTTTAACTCTTTTGAGTCCATTTTCTTTCAGTTGCGGTTTAAGTTCTTGCTCTTTTTGGAAATTCAATGGCTTTACCCCGAGCTCATTTTTAAATATTTGACAAATTGAATATTGCGATATGTTCAGCTCACGAGCCATTTTGCGGCCACTTCAAGTCGCTTCTTTACTTTTCGAACCATTTCTGCTGATGTTGCTGTTTTCTTTCGTCAACTTCCTTGACTTCGTGCTACGCTACCAGTATCACGGTAACGAACGATGGTACGAGACACAAAAGAGTTATTCAAATTTAAATGCTGGAGTGGTCTAACGATAGCCACATGTGGTTTTCCAGCCATATAAAAAGAAATCTAACTATAGCGCTCGAATTATATCACGAATAACTTTTTTTCTTGAAAGTTCTCACCAAAATGCTTTTGTACGCTTGAAAACAATATAATGAGCTGTCACTGGAATAATTTTAACAGCTGTCGGATGAATGGCTTAGAAATGACAGCAGTTTTAAATTGGTTGCAATTTTTCATCTCACCCTGTAATATTATGTTTTGGAGAATATTTTGGAATTGTTATTATTTTTATGGGCCAATAATTCATTAAAAATTGTCTTTGTGAAAATATCTCAATAATAGCCATGATAGCTCTCGATACTTTTTTTAAATTCTCTTAATATTTTTCAAAAAAATTTGATATATATAGCAGTTCTTTAAATAATATTAATATAATATAAGCAGTCGTGAATGCTGGCGAAGAAAAGTTGATAAAAAAATCTTTTTTGAATTTTGAATTTAAAAACATTTAGAAAAAAAATATATGTAAATGTACATTATAATAAATAAATTACGACTTTCATGACTATTTTTAAAAGTCGTGGATTTGAAAATACCCTTGGAGTGCTATTATATTTATCTACGCCTAAGACGTAGATTTTTTTATGAATTTTCCTAAAGCTTCAACCGAGCATTTCATAAGCATATTTTTCAAAGCACTCTTTGATTTTCGATCTAAAATTTTTTGTGGACTTTTTCGAAGAACTTTAATCGTTTTTAAGTAAATTGTTCAAAGAATTTAATAGTGGAGCCGTAGTTAATTTTTTTTAAAGAGCATTAACCGGGATTTCTGGGTTTATATGTTCAAAGCCCTGAGAGCCTTAATCGTGGATCTTTTAATAATATTTTGCAAAGCTCCCTTACAGCTTTATCGTTGTTTTTAAAAAAATATTTTTTTAAGGGCCCTTAAAACATTTAGAGTGGATTTTAGCATAGTTTTTAGAGCCTTAAGCGTGGATTTGAAAAAATTTCTCATCGAAAGATAATCAGAGCTTTAATTGTGAATTTTAAAAGATTATTTTTCAAAGGACCCTTAGAGCCGTAATCGTAGATTTCTAAATATATATTTTTTTCAGAAAACCTTAATAGTGAATTTGTAAGTGTGTAGTTTCCAAGGTGCCTTAGATAATTGTGATTTTCAAGTATATTTCAAAGGACTAAAATCGTATAATTTTAAGTGTATTTTTTCCAAGCCTATCAAATCCTTAAAGGTGATTTTTCTATACATTGTTGAAAGGACTATAAAATTCACAATCCCGTTTTTGGCTGTGATATTACCACCATGCAATAGAGCTCTATAATATTTGTTTATCCCTTTTTTTATGTGCATCTCCTGTGAATTAAATGCGAAAATAATTCCTATTTTCATTAGTTTTTTATCCTTTTTATGTGCTCATTTGCCATGTGCCATAACCATCGAAAAACACTGGACGCATGAACGATATGTAGTCCTGGCGATAAGTCCACCCAAACAAACAAACAAATACACACTCACAACACATGCACACACTCACACGTGAGTTTGCAAAATCAAACAATACAAATAACAACACAACAACAACGAGAAGTACAGCCACCATGTCAACAACAATGTGGGGTAGTGTTTTATAACAACCCCCAAATGGGTCATTTGCGTATCCTCAAACAGCGAATAAAAATCAGTGAACAAGAAAATAAGTATGTCTGGTGTCTATTGTTTTGTGGGGGGTTCAGGCACAAACACAGCAGCAACAACAACGAACACAACCGGAAGAGAATCCTTTACACCCACCTATATGCCTGTATTTGTTTACTACTACAGATCTGGAGATGATTTTATAGATATGCATGCATGTGTGTGCGAGTGTTTTGGGTGGGTGCGTCTGAGTTGATTGTATATTTATGGTATTGCCATTGTGTGTTTGTGTCCTATATGTGGGTTATATGGTCAAGAGTGGAGAGTTGTCATCATAAAACAATAACTAAAAATGTTAACAACGACACACAGAAGTAAAAGTGTCAAAGGACATGTAAATGGATAGAAAATGTTTGTCGGAAATACGTATATGGTGCGGGGTAAATGCCACTACTTTTAGCCGGCCATAAAAAGGGTTTTTATTTGGGAGGAAACTGACCAGCAAACGGAAAAGGATTAATGAAGAATAGTGGCTTACAGGGACAAGTGTAAAATGTCGCTTAGACATTATTTTTGTTGAAATGATGAAAATGTCACAGGGGAAAAGGTTGTTGTTACTGTGGTTTTTGGCGAAAATAAAAGGTTTTTGGGGGCCTACAATTTTTTTTTTTTTTTTGGGAGTACCATTTTTAAATAACTAACAAGGATATATTGGGGAATTTCATATCAATATTCCAAAGACTATCGAAACCAACTTGTTTAACTTTTTAAAGGTATTATTTTTAAGGTTTTAGGATTCACGCTTTAGCTTCTGAGGAGCTTTCAAAATATTCCTAAAAAATCCATCACTAAATACCCTAAGTGCCCTTTTGAAATTTAGCTATGAAATACTCGATAAGTAGTCAGAGGGGACCGATAAGCTTATTCTTTGACAAATATTCTTAAAAATCCCCTATTAAAGCTCTGAGGTCCTCTGAAAAATATTCATAAAAATCCCCGATTACGGGTTCTTGAAAAATAAAAAAATATTCTTTAAAAATCTACAATTAGAGCTCGAATGATCGTTTGGCAATTATTCTTTAACAATCCAAGATTCTGGAAGATATTCCTTAAAAATTCACTATAAAGGCTCTTAAGGTCTTTAAAAAATATTCTTAGAAATCAAACATTAACGAATCCACTATTAAGGCTCTGAGGGCCCATTGAAATAAATGCTGTACAAATTCACTATTAGAGCTGGATTTGCCTTTAGTAATATATTATTTTAAAATCCAAGCCCATAGGATATTTTAAAATAATATTCTTGAAAAATATTCCTTTAAAAAATATAAAAATCTATTCTAAAATCTAGTCTATCGTCTAAAATTCACGATTAGGGTCCCGTAAGAAGTATCCTTTAAAACCACTATTGAGATCCATCGAAAATTAAACTTAGAATTTTATTTGACAATTAGGACTGCGAGGGTCCGTTAAAAATATTCGTCACAAACGCATGATTAATGGTTTACAAATCTAAGGCTCGGATGTTCCTTAAAAATATTGTTAAAAATCCAGCCCTGAGGTTCTGAGGGACAATTCACCAAAATCCGCCAAAAATGCTCTGAAAGTCCTAAAAATATATTCTTAAAAATGAGGATCATTTGAAATATATTTTAAATATCCAAGATTAAGGCTCTTAAAGTCCTTTAAAAATATATTCTTTGAAAATCTACGATCCGAAGATCCTAGCAAAATATTCTTAAAATGGTTATTAAGGAATATGTTTCAAAAGACCGCCAAATTTTCCAATAGTGGCATATTTAAAAAAAAAAAAGTTTTTTTAAGAGTGCTCAATGTTGAATTTGAAGCATTATTAAACCAACAGGTACCCGCCAGCATAGATTTCTAAAAGTATGTTTCAAAACCCATCCGAAACAGCAAACCTGGATTTGTAAAAATATTTTTAAGGGTCCACAAACGTGAAATTATAAAAACTGTTTTCTCAGATCCATCAGAGCCCTTGTAACGTTATGATTTTATCACATACATTATTCAAAACATGCAATCGTACCCATTGTAGCAATAGTTACAGCACCAACGGCAGCAGTAAAACCTCAAGAACATGCAACTATATTAGTGAGATTTGATTCACGACAATGCAGGCTTGCTACCGCAGGGGCCTTGGCATAGGGCAGTTAGTGATTTTCTGTCCTCCGACTTAGAAAATTGTTAGCTGGGAATACTTTTCGAACTCACTCTTATTAAGTGGAGTGCCCGTTATTTCATTTACACTGGGACTTCGGTTCATTGTCCCACAGGAGCTTCGGCTCATTGTTCTACATGAGTCTTTGGCTCGTTGTCCCGCAGGAGCCTTGTCCTTGTCAAATTAGAGATAGTCATAGACCGTAGTGCTAGGTATAATAGTTTCCCAACTACTGTAGACGACCCAAATAGCCTGATCCATCCTTGTAGGTCTGAACAGCTGCTCACGAATATACCTAACTTGTTGTGTTGAATCGAAACAACCTAAGACGACCAAGATATCTTCTCCGAGTATACCTACAGTGAACTACCGTTCCTGGGTGATTATACCACGAGTTCTCAATTCGTTTCAGAAGGCAACCCAGCATCGTTAATTCTGATTACATTTAATACGTCGACGTCCGACTATAAATCAAAGTTCCCGTTTACGTTCAAATCATCAAATCCCTAACGCCGAAATTAATCCGAACACCAATATCGTTGACAACCGACGATCATAAATCAAAGTTTCCGATTACCATTAAATCGTCAACATTCCGAACGTCGACGTCACTCCTACCACAAACATCGTAATTATTGATCTCCCGCACCAATCAACATCTAACGACCATCCACAAAGCTCCAACTACCTTCAAACCGTCACCATCCCAAACATTGTAATTCCTGACCTTCCTCACTCATCTTACAACACCCTACGATCACCCACGAGTACCCGATTACTTTCGATTCTTCGGCTAACCACATTTCACATCAACCATCCGAGTACCAATAATGGACAACTCGACATCGTTACATCATAGATTCCGATTTCCACGCTCTTGTCTACGTAACATCGTAAACGTCGAAGTCCGAAGTGTATTCACCATCCTATATTCGACATCCATCTCATCGTATTTGAACACGAGTAAATTATAGCTTAGTATTTAAATGAATAAAACATATGTTCGCCCAGGAAACAAAGAAATCTACTCATCTCATTTCATAAGGTTTAGTGCCTCCTTATGGAGACCCTGGGTACAGCTGACGAGAAAAATCGATTACTTAAAATGTGTTTTTTTACAAAGTTGCCATAGCCTTCAAGCGTGGATTTTTATGAATTGTCTTTAAAGATCCATCAGAGGCCAGAACCTCTTAAGGATGAATCTTTTAAAATGCTTTTTATAGAACCTTCAGACCCTTCAAGCGTGAATTTTTAAGACTGTTTTAAAGGACGATGAGAGCTGTTAACATATTTTTTCTAAGGACTGTAGATACTACAAATGCCGATAATTAAAAATATGTTTTATTTATTTATTTATTTTTTTTACAGAATTGCCAGAGCCTTCAAGGGTAGATTTTTATGAATTGTTTTCAAAGGTCCATCTGAGGCTTCAAGTGGAGAAAAAATAGTTTTCTATAGAATCATCGGAGCCTTCAATCCTTCAATTTCTAAAACTGGTTTTCATAGAACCACCAGGTAAAAATTATTTTAATTATTTAATTTCATATTTTTTAGAGAACATTAGATTCTTCAAGCACCGATTATTAAAAATAAGTTTTTTTACAAAGGAAATCAAAACTACCGAACGTGTAATTTTGCAGAACATTTTTCTTAATAGCACCAATCAAAGATTTTTAAAATATTGTTCTCAGAAAATTAAATTTCTTAAAATATTTTTCCCAGATTCTATTTCAGATCTCAAAAAACTAGTATTTTATTCAGATAACCAAAAACGGGATTTTTTAAAATATTTTTGTCAAACGTCCGAACATGGATTTTTTAGAGCCATTGGAGGTGCATTTTTAAGAATGTTTTTTGACATGGCCCTCAAACGTCATGGCTGTCGCACGTGAATGGACATAAGAACTTCTGCTTCAGAAGCTTGATTTTTAGAATATATTTCCTTGAACGACGATTTCTTAAAGAATATTTCTTCAGATCATTCAACCGCGAATTTATGAAGATTATTTTTTCAGATCATTCAAACGCGAACTTTTGAAGATTCCTTTTTTCAGGACCCTAAATCGTGGGTTTTTTAAGAATATATTTTAGATCCATAAAACGAAGACTTTTTAAGAACAATCGTTGCAGGAACCTCGATTCGTAAATTATTTCAGAATAATTTTCTTAGAATCCTTGCAATTTTATTTTAAAGAATATTTTTAGTGTCCTCGAACGAAGATTTTCTAGCAATATTTTTTACATTACTTTAATGAGAATAATTTTTCAGAGCCCTGGAACCTCTCAACGGGTATGCCATTTGAATATATTGTTTTCATATATCTCAACGTAAATTCTTAAGGAATCCAATTGTGGGCACGACTTGTCAGAGTTGTGTGTGTAGCATCGAAGGCAATATTGGTTCGTAGGCTGGAATCTTAAAGTGTCGCGTGCAACTTTAGGACACATAAGACAGCAGCATATCAAATTTTCAAGAGATTAGAAATTATATTGATGACATGGGTTTGGAATGCGAGCATAAGCCTTCGATCATGGATTTATTTTGGCAATATTCTTTTCCGAACCTTCGGACTGGGAATTATTAGAATATTTTTTCAAGGTATTTTAACTTAGATGGGTCTTCCTAGAATATCTATCGAACTTCAAGTTTTCCGTAGATTTGTCTTTCAAAGGCCCATCACAGCCATGCAGTCTCCTTTGATGGGGCGTCCGAAAGACATCTCCAAAGAAAATCCATCACCCAGGATCAAGTTCCCCTAATTTTTTTTTGCTCTAAATTATTTTTAATGCAGTTCCTCAAAAATAATCTGCATTGTTTTGATAACAACTTTAACTTTTGTTGCAGTTTGGTCCAAATGCCGGTTTTTGTCAATGAAGAAAAAGTGTGGCACGCGTGTCAATAATTAAGTAACCCAAACCATGGACCGAAATGTAGAGAACTTCACAACCCTTCTGAAAGGCAAACCCTTTCGGTCGTGTGGCTCTGTGTGTGTTTGTGCGAATAAATGAATGAAATTTTGCAACGCAATTTGTAACGCTAAAATATGTGTGTAAGTTCTCCCCCTTTTTTTCTGTGGAAAGATGAAAAACAGATCAAATTGCATGGCATGCCATGCAGATGGTACGGCTGCTGTTGGCACAACCACTGGTCTGCTGTTGATGCATTGGTGTTCCTTTGGCAGATCTTTGCATCGTCTTTTGCAAACGTTAACCCCTTTTTCGTTACTCAGCAAAGGTACAAAGTACTTAGAAAACAAAACCCGCTCTCTCTTTGGAAGCGAATGAATGGCAGGCATGGCAACAAAAGCGTGGCAGAAGAAGAAGGCTACCAAGGATGGGAGTATGAGTTGCTGGCGCATGTGTTGTCTATGTGCATTGTGTAAGGACATTCTCGTCCTTTTTGTTTAGGACGAGGTATATATGTGTGGCATTGTAGTGCTGTGTTGTTGCCTTAATTGCTTGTTGTTATTGCTGTCTATTGTGAGTGGTCGCCTCCGAGTGTGGGTGCTTTTTCGCCGAATGCGCGCGCTTTTATCATTTTATGTTCAACAGCAATTTTTGCGCTTTGTCAGTCTTTTTAATGAAATGTTGAAAAGTTTGAATTTGAATTCATGGCAAAAGATCCTTATTTTCA
This sequence comes from Musca domestica, assembly GCF_030504385.1. NCBI lineage: Eukaryota > Metazoa > Arthropoda > Insecta > Diptera > Muscidae > Musca > Musca domestica. The sequence continues at coordinate 1,385,657 of NW_026712193.1, read as the reverse complement.
TTTCAGACTTTTGTTGTAGTACATCTGGTATTTTGTTGTTGTTCTGCGTTGGTTTTTGGTTTTGTTGATATCATTGTTGTGTTAGAAGCGTTAAATAAAGGAGTTTTTGTTGCACCATGCCATTGTTTATTGTTGTTATTATGGTTTTTCGTCGTCGTCGTCCTGCCATTGTTATCCTTTGGGACTTTTTTGTGTAGGGTATTGTTTTGAATTCTTTGTTTAATAGAATGCGGTTTTCATACGAAAAATACCAGCCAAATGGTGGAATGAATTTCTAGCTAAACAGTTGAATATGTTTAAATCTTTTGTTTTCTGCCAGAGAATAGAATATAATTGCAATAGATATTTATTTACAAAAAGGTAGATTAGAGCTAAAATTGTGCATTTTTTGCAGGAATTTTCATTAAAATTGCATATGTTTGCTGAAGGCATATTGACCCATTAAGGTTGAAGTATTGGAAAGCTTGAGTACTTCCTTAGACACTGGTTAGCGAACATTCGAAAAGATAACGAAGGTATGGGCATATTTCCAAGGGTCTTAAAGGAAAGTGTCTGGAGACAATACGAATTAGGGGACGAATTGCGAATTTAAAAGTCAGAATTAGGGCGAAAATATGAAATATAACTCATCTGGATTCCTGAGACCATGGACTTCAATCGTGTATTTATAAGACTGTGTTTTAAAGGAACAGAGCTCTCTAACGTGGATTTTAAGAAATTACTTTTCCAAAGGATATGAGTCTTAAAAAGCGTTTTTAATGAATGATCATTTCAGGTCCATCAAACTTAAAACTTTAAGAAAGAATTGCGAGTATAACAGTAAGAAGGATAAGAGGGTCATTTATGAATCTGAGGGCCATTTAAAAATATTATTCAAAATTAACGTTTAATAGCTCTGAGGGCCCTTTAAAACTATTCTAAAAAGGTACACGCTCGATGGCGCCGAGAAGGACCGATATTATCCAAAGTTAGAGCAAAATCGCATTATCCTTTCTCTTTTTGTGCAAAAAAATATTCCTTTCTCCTTCTGTGCAATAAATTAATTTCTTTGAAAATTTTGACATTTTGTGTGTGAGGTATCAGAAGGAGTGGACCGATAGTGCCCATCTCCGAACTCGATCTAAGTTTGACAATAATATTACGATGTACCAACTTTGGGTCAAATCGGACACCAGCCATACAGACAGACTGATGGACGGACGTCGCTAGATCGACTCCAAATGTCCTGAAACGGATTTCATGTGTTTTCAAAATCTGCATGATACTGAATATTGGAAGGTACAATTTTATGGCGGATATACGAAGATGTGGACTGGAGATAGGTAATTTTCTGTTGTAAGCAGAGGTATCCATTACGAACTTCTAATACCAAATTTGACACAATTCCGTTTGACATAATTCATCAAAATAGAGAAGACAAATGGTATTGGCAACAGCAAATACAAGCTTCGAAATAATTCCGCTAAAATAGTGAAAATATTGAATATCGGTAGGTACCCTCATAAGAGGGTATACTTATTACAAATTCAAAAATACAAAATTTGAAACACTTCCAATGAAAAGCGAGAAACAAATCATCAAAATATTGAATATCGCGAGGTACAGTTATATGGGGTCCTTAACAGAACTTGGGCCTATATGTACAGTTTCATGCAAGTAGATTCTATAGCTATTGCGAGCACAAGCCGTCAATTCAAATTCTGTATAACAATACAGAATCATGCTCCTATACAAAAGTTTCATCAGATTTTGTGTTTAAGTCCCACACCTTCGCAATATGCACTGCACTTCAATGATATTTGGTACCAGATATCAGCTTCAGCCCAAAAGTCCCCAAATTTTGTCAAGATCGGTTCAGGTTTAGATATAGCTCCCATATATAGATTTATCGGATTTGATGTTTATTTTCCACCAATTGGTTAATATCGGTCCAAATGGTATGGTACATACGGCCTAATTCAGCCTAGAAGCAAGTACATCAAATTTAGTGCAAAATCGGTTCAGATATAGCTAAAGCTCACATATAATTGTTTCATCCGATTTGGTGTTTAAGTCCCTCACATTCGTAATATACACACCACAAGACCGATATTTGGTAACATACATCAGATACATGCCAGAAATACCCCTGCACAAATTTTATCAAAATCAGTTTAGATTTGGATATACAGGGTGAGATAAAAACTGCAACAAAGTCAACAGCCATAATTTTTACATTTTTTGTTTTTAATTTTATTGAATGCAAACAAAACAAGTTGGAAATAGCATTCAATTTTATAATAAGTTTAGATTTGTTCGAATTTGTCACCTTTGGCACGAATTATGGCCTTCAAACGGCCAATGAAATCGTCACACGCTGCCCGAATGTTGCTCTGCGGTATTTTGGCCCATTCGGGCGAAGCGCTTGCTTGAGGTTATCGACACTTTGGTATTTTTAGTGCCAACCTTGCTTTCCAAAATACTCGAGACTCAATAGTCAAGATTTTGGTGGCCATTGTGGGCTGGAAATGAAGCGAGGATCCTCATTTCGTAATCATTCTTGGGTGGCACGTGCTGAGTGCGATGGTGCTGAGTCCTGTTGGAATATCCAAGGTCTGCGGCCAAAATGTTTGCTTGCCCAAGGCTTTAATACACCCTCCAGAATATTTTCGCGACAATATTCAGCTATTATGGTGGGCCACACCATCACCATGGCCGGCGCTTAAGTTTTGGTGGCCAACCGAAGGTGCACATTTTCAGCTGACCCCGTTGAGAAGTAAACACGATCATTTTGTTCGTTTACAAACTGCTGGACAACGAAAATCAAATTCGGCAGTTCACCACTTTCGGTCAGGCAAAGCAACTCTTTAGCTCTTTTGAGTCTATTTTCTTTCTGTTGCGGTGTAAGCTCTAGCACTTTTTGGAATTTCAATGGCTTTACCCCGAGCCCATATTCCAATATTTGCCGAATGGAGTATTGCGATATGTTCAGCTCACGAGCCATATATCGGCCACTGCGACGCGGGTTTCGATCAAGTCGCTTCTTTACTTTTCGAACCATTTCTGCTGATGTTGCTGTTTTCTTCCGTCCACTTCCTTGACGTTGGGCTACGCTACCAGTATTACGGTAACGAGCGTTGGTACGAGACACAAACGATTGATTCACATTTTAATGCTGGAGTCCTCTAACGATAGCCAGTTGTGGTTTTCCAGCCAAATAAAAAAAATCACACTATCACCCTTGAATTCCATCACGAATAACTTTTTTTCTGGAAAATTCTCACTAAAATGCTTTTGTACGCTTATAAACAATATAATGAGCTGTCACTGAAAAAAATTTGAACAGCTGTTGGATGAGTGGCTTAGAAATGACAGCAATCTGAAGTTGGTCGTAGTTTTTTTTATCTCACCCTCTATTTTCACAGAAAATAATTTAAACAATAGATCAAGAGGAGTTTTGTTTAAACGTTGCCAATTCCAGTATTCGTATCAGTGCTAGGTCAAGTACACTGCCTTACAAAGCGTGAAAATTTTGAAAAATTATATCTCTTATGAAATCCTAAATACCACTCCTTCTGGTACCACCTACTCTGTGGTTCAAAATAATTTTAGATCTCATGAAATCGTCACCCTATTCTCTTCAAATGTTACACACCGCAATATTGTCATTAACAACAGATCTGGTATGAAGATGGGATATTCTGGTCCACTCGTACTGGTACCTCCACCACCCACCCTTTGTGGGTCAAAATTTTGAATAATTATATCTGTCATAAAATGCGTTCATAATTTGAATAATTATATCTCTCCTTCTAAAGTTCACACATTCCAATATTTCTACTAACACAAGATCTGTTGTGGAGATGGCATATATGGGCCCACTCATTTTTGTACCTCCCCAAAAAGGTCAAAAATTTCAAAAGCAAAATACTCGTTCGAGCGAAATAAGCATCCGATTCTCTTAAAATTCCACACATACCAATATTTTAACTTACGTGAGATTTAGTGTGAGGATACGATGCATCGGTCCACTCATTCTGGTACCACCCCCATAAAGGAGTTAAACTTTTGAATAACCAAAATGCTAATTAAATGTGAAATAAACATCTGAATTCTTCTAAACTTCATACATTCCAATACTTACAGCAACACAATTTCTGGTGTGAAGATATATCGGCCTACAAAATACAACATTTTAACCATTGGCTTAATCGTTCAGTAAATTCACAGTAATGCTATCGTTGCTCATATTCACGTGAGTGTTGGCCTCCCTATAAATCTCATATTCGCCCCATGTAGGCTCATAATAGTTGCCACAAACTCGACCTTTAAAACATAATAAAGGTAACCAACTAAAATTTAAAGTAATTCCATAAAAGTCATATAAAGGTTTAAAGGCTAATCACGCCATTTGTAAGCGAAAATCCTAACTAAACACCTTGTAACCCATTTGCGGTGTATGTGTGTAGTTTAGACCACAAATAATAAACATTGTAAAACTACAAAGCATCAAATTCACTCACACGTTGTAATCTTAAGTTTTATGGCCAATAAAGCTTTACATTTGGTCCAACCCTGAGAGCTCACACGCACACACACATACACCAACACATCAACATTTTTAATTTTATAATCGCATCATAAAAATTTCCATAATAACCGCACACAAAAATATCTTAACGACCATAAACCTCTAATTAGAAACAATTTAACCAAAACATCAACGGAAAATATTATTCGCGAGCGACCAGCCAACCAACCGACTAAGTTATCTCAGGATATTACCATACAATCGCCATCTCTATGGTGACAGGATTCAGTCACTGGCTGGCTGCATGCCACCATCAAACGGAGAGCACCCGAATTACTCTGGGGTGGATGTTGATGACGACGACGACGTCTATTTGATTGTTTGTTATGCCGTTTCGCACCGTTTCAATTTTGAGGGTCAGAATTGACATCTTAAATGGTTTTGATCTTAACTAAATGACACATCAGCCATCAACATCGGAGCAGAAGCGGTGGCATCGCTATCAGCAGAAGAGCCCATCAAATTCACTGAATCTGCAGTTACGGGTGTAATTCGTTCATTGTCTCCTTTTTTGGTGTTTCTTGTATCTCTCTATCTGCCGCTAGCATTTCGGTCGTTCGGATGGACAGACGGAAGGGGGAAGTGGTGTTAGTTGTAATGTTATCCGGGTTTTTGGTTGATGTTTATGTGTCATTTGTTTGGATGAGTGTGAAGGACTGTAATAACAATACCATAAAAGTAGTAACGAATATAAACAGTTACCTAATTTAAACGACAACGGAAATGGCAACAATGGTAATAAGGTATTAACAACACACAATAGGCCAACAATGCAAAACCCAAAGGGTGGGGTGGGGAAGGGCGAGGAGGTGGATTGGCCGATGATAACAGAAGAACAATAAGGAATAACAAATGTAAAGTGTATTTTGAATGTATTAGATGAAGCCGCCCTGAGCTGTTTCCTTTCGAGATATATATCTATTTTTTCAATGCTGGTCGAAGAGGACACAGTGTTGCGGAAGTGGATTCAACAAACACGGAAGATATCAGTTGACTTGGAGACAAATATGTAGTACCAGCATAGGGTTTGAATCTTGTTTCCAAATAGTGCGATGAACGAAGTTTGGAATACAGCATATTCTTATATAGGGTAATATATGGATTTTGAGAAAGTGTTGAGCTATTCTAGGGGAGATAGCAAAAGAAGTTCACAGATATCTGTCATTTTGACATCAGATCTTATATTGGCATAAGTATAAATATGCGGCAAGTTTGAAGAAAATCGAAGACTTAAACAGGTTTTTTATGGTAGTGGCTTTATGTACCCTACAACACTATGTGTTGGGGGTATTATAAGTTTGATTGGGCCAAAAATTATGTAACACCACGAAATATTGGTTTCCCACATAGGAAAGTATATATGGATCTTCCTATCTCACCGAGCTGAGTTGATCTAGCTATGTATGTCCGTCCGTCCGTCTGTCCATGTTAATTTGTAATCGCTCTACAGGTCGCAATTATGGCCCGATCTTCAGGAAATTTAGAATGAAGGTGGGGCTAGTGTCAGAATAAAACCCTATTTCTTTTGGAGATGATCGCATAATATTAAGGGGTTGAAATGGACCATAAACTGAAAAAATTCCTGATTTTGCAGTTGCTCTACAGGTCGCAATTATAGACCAATCAAAGCGGAAGTTAGCATGGGGCTAGAGCTTAGGGCTGGGCAGAAGTCTTCCAATTTTGATGGTCATCGGGTAATATTTAGTGGGTGAAATAGGCCACAACATTTGTGTTAAATAAAAGTCAAATGTTGTGGCCTATTTAACCGCGAATATTTTTAATCCCGGCGAAATCACAAATAGACGAACAGGTCAATTCTGACCGTTACGTAGATGCCGATAGTAAATATATCGGTTATATATAGCGAAATATATACAATGGGTATATACAAAGGAAGGGGATGTTAGTTAGAATGTTTATATCTCAAGAATGGCTGGACCGATTTTGACAAATTTTGTCAATTCAGAATGCCCTCTTGACATAAAAGTATAAAATAATTTTTTTTTTCATATTTTTTATCGCATGCGATTTTTTCAATTTGACTTATAATATTTTGTAATATTTTTTTTTTCACCTTAAAACACAGGTTGGGGATATTATATAAGTATTGCAAATATCGTCCGATCCACACGAAAATGTTCACAAGAGTAGGGTTGGGCTCAGAAGGGCTAGGTTTATTGTTTTCAAAGATGTCCGCAATATATTAGGGGGTTGAAATGGACCAACAACTAAAAATTTTCCTGATTTTGCAGCCGTTATAAAGGTCACAAATAGAAACCAAATGACATATCTCGCATAAAGTTAGAGTTTAGGACAGCGGGTAGAATGGACCACTAATTTTGTATGAAAAAATACCAGCATTACTTACAGGCGATATCCGAAATACACAAAAGGCGAACTTCTGGATTTTTTATGCTGATTTCGTTGACGTTGAAATATCGTAGACAAGCAAATCATATAGATGAGTCTAAGTTTGGAGATACAGAGGGGCCTCTTGATTTTGGAGATGATTGCAAAATATTTAAGGGTTCAATTTAACCAAAAACAGAAATGTTTTTCGATCACACAATTGAAGCCAATCGACACACCTGTGAAGAGAGTTAAGGACAGGGAAGAATTCCAGAATTTTGGATATCCATTGGATTATATTTAGCTGTAAAATAGACCATAACAACTAACAGCCCGAAAGAGTGCATAAATATTGGGCAAATGTTCCTAGTCAAAATCCTAATTTCAAAAGCGAAATCTTCCAATATGGATTTGGACATAAGGGGGCTTCTAACACATTGTAGTGTTGTAGGGTATCACATAGTCGGCCCCGCACGACTATAGCCTTTGCTTACTTGTTTTTAACTTGGTTTTAGTACATTTTAATACTTTTCGTATTTCGGGAACCAAAATTCTATAATAGTATAAACTAAAAGTAGCTTCTTATTATTGATGCAATTCTAGAGTTTAGAGGCTACCTGATATAAGGAGGAATATCTGAAATTTGCACTCAAATTGTATTGACTGACTGTATTGTACTGAGATTGTGGAAAAATCTATTATATATTATATTATATATTTTTCATGAGGATAACTATGTGTAGGAAAGCGTGGGATAGAATTTTTAGAATGCAGGATTCTTACATGGAAGAATCCGAGTTAATGTAAATTTCGAACACTGCATCTATTTTATGTTAGGTTCAAAAGATGAACTATATTTTGTCTTGTCTCCTTAATGGCTACACTAAACAAAAGGACATTTTATATAACTTTGACAGATGTTATATAAAATCTGCGATTAAAGTAATTTTGTTTGTTGACTCATCAAACCAATCGCCTAGAACGCGATATATAAGGGTATATATCTGATACTATATATCTACTATCTACCTCTCGCCAATTACAGACTTTGCTTTACCCATGGTAAAAACTCTTGGTTAAAACGGTATAATTTATTCGCAACACTGTAAGGCCTTGTGATTCTGTTTGTTTTTTTTTTTTAACTTCTCATCATATCATCTCATCTTTTTGAGGAAAACTTGTCTTTTCTTCTATTGTCTTCCATTTCTATTGTACTCCTTTTGCCACGATTTCCCGGGCGTTGATATTCTTGTCTATATTTGTAACAATGTATCCTCCATCTGTGCTTCCGTCCGCTCGCCCTTCTCCATCTCTAGGTATATCAGTTTGTCTGTCGTTTTCGTCATTGTTACTCCTCGGGGAATGTCAAACAAATGACAGTTGATTAGACAAGAATCTAATGTTCTCTTCAACATTGGCGGCGAACACAACAAAAGAATGAAATAACCCCAGCTAGTGCCGAAAAACGCAAACACAGAAGCATCACTCTGGAAAATTGTAAAATTATGCAATTTCGCACAGTGAAAATTTACAGATTAAATACGCCAGATAAGTCGAACACCCAGCCGCAGCGAATGGAACAATGAATGAACGATAGCGTGTGAGAGAGAGAGAGAGAGAAAGAATAACAATCTCTTTTACTTTTCAATTTCAGTCTGGGGGAGGTGGTGGTTAAATTCCATTTGAATGGCTTGTTCCATTCCTTTAATGCCCTGGTAGGCAAATGAGCCTGCAGTGTTGATGACTGGCTGCTGGCCGGATGGCTGATTGTAAGGCGCAGTGAAGAGATTCCTATAAAAAGGGATTATAACATTATAACAG